>NW_019942514.1:683932-849748 GCF_002910315.2 Salvelinus sp. IW2-2015
CTACTTTGCAGACAGAGTTCAGTGTGTCAAATCGGAGGGCATGTTGTCCGGTCCTCTGGCAGTCTCTATGGGGTACCACAGGGTTCAATTCTCGGCCGACTCTTTTCTCTGTATACATCAATGATGTTGCTCTTGCTGCGGGCGATTCCTGATCCACCTCTACGCAGACGACAACCATTCTATATACTTCCGGCCCTTCCTTGGACACTGTGCTATCTAACCTACAAACGAGCTTCAATGCCATACAACCTCCTTCCGTGGCTCCAACTGCTCTTAAACGCTTGTAAAACCAAATGCATGCTTTTCAACCGTTCGCTGCCTGCACCCGCACGCCCGACTAGCATCACCACCTGGACGGTTCCGACCTAGAATATGTGGACATCTATAAGTACCTAGGTGTCTGGCTAGACTGCAAACTCTCCTTCCAGACTCAATCAAAATCTCCAATCCAAAATCAAAGCAAGAATCGGCTTTCTATTCCGCAACAAAGCCTCCTTCACTCACGCCGCCAAACTTACCTAGTAAAACTGACTATCCTACCGATCCTCGACTTCAGCGATGTCATACAAAATAGCTTCCAATACTCTACTCAGCAAACTGGATGCAGTTTATCACCAGTG
Organism: Salvelinus sp. IW2-2015; assembly: GCF_002910315.2. NCBI lineage: Eukaryota > Metazoa > Chordata > Actinopteri > Salmoniformes > Salmonidae > Salvelinus > Salvelinus sp. IW2-2015. The sequence goes on from NW_019942514.1 coordinate 684,553, forward strand.
CCATTCGTTTGTTTACTAAAGCACCTATACGACCCACCACTGCGACCTGTATCCCTAGTCGGCTGGCCCTCGCTACATGTTCGTCGTCAGACCCACTGGCTCCAGGTCATCTACAAGGCTATGCTAGGTAATGCCACCTTACTTCAGTTCACTGGTCACGATGGCTACAACCACCCGCAACACGCGCTCCAGCAGGTGTATCTCACTGATCATCCCTAAAGCCAAAACCTCATTTGGACGCCTTTCCTTCCAGTTCTCTGCTGCCTGCGACTGGAACGAATTGCAAAAATCTCTGAAGTTGGAGACTTTTATCTCCCTCAACAACTTTAAAAATCTGCTATCCGAGCAGCTAACGATCGCTGCAGCTGTACATAGTCCATCTGTAAACTACCCACCCAATTTACCTACCTCACCCCCATACTGCTTTTATTTATTTACTTTTCTGCTCTTTTGCACACCAGTATCTCTTCTTGCACATGATCATCTGATGATTTTAATCGACTCCAGTGTTAATCTGCTAAATTGTAATTATTCGATTTATTGCCTACCTCATGCCTTTTGCACACATTGTATATAGATTCTCTTTTTTTTCTACCATGTTATTGACTTGTTTATTGTTTACTCCATGTGTAACTCTGTGTTGTCTGTTCACACTGCTATGCTTTATCTTGGCCAGGTCGCAGTTGCAAATGAGAACTTGTTCTCAACTAGCCTACCTGGTTAAATAAAGGTGAAATAAAATTAAAAAATAAATAAAAAGGATGGAATTCACAAGCGCCGATGAAGCCCTAATCAAGCTACAAGAAACCTTCCCATAAACCTTCCCAGTTGAAGGAGGAGAGCCCCCTGCTCTGAGAAGAGGATAAAGTAGGAAAAAAAGATGAGTGCACTAGGCTACATACAGTTATGCCTAAGAACAGCTTATGGTAAATTGAGACAATATCCTTTCCTCCTCCCCCGATACAATCTATACTCTACTTTCCCCAAATTACTGTTTCTTCTGTAGGAAGTTAAAATAGAAGTTGCCGATGCCTATGGGTTACATGGACACTGAAAAGACAATTCAAGAGGGAAATTATAAACTGAGTGGTTCGAGAAACCAGATTATCTGGTCTGATGAAACCAAGATTGAACTCTTTTGCCTGAATGCCAAGCGTCACGTCTGGAGGAAACCTGGCCCCAACCCTACGGTGAAGCATGGTGTGGCAGCATCATGCTGTGGGGATGTTTTTCAGCGGCAGGATATCAAATCAAATCAAATGTTATCGGTCACATACACATATTTTGCAGATGTTATTGCGGGTGTAGCAAAATGCTTGACTGGGAGACAAGTCAGGATCGAGGCAAAGATGAAGAGAGCAAAGTACAGAGAGATCCTTGATGAAAACCTGCTCCAGAGCGCTTAGGACCTCAGACTGGGGCGACGGTTCATCTCCCAACAGGACAACGACCCTAAGCACACAACCAAGACAATGCAGGAGTGGCTTCGGGACAAGTCTCTGAATGTCCTTGAGTGGCCCAGCCAGAGCCCGGACTTGAACCCAATCGAACTTCTCTGGAAAGACCTGAAAATAGCTGTGCAGCAACGCTCCCCATCTAACCTGACAGAGCTTCAGAGGATCTGCAGAGAAGAATGGGAGAAACTCCCCAAATACAGGTGTGCCAAGCTTGTAGCATCATACCCAAGAAGACTCAATACTGTAATCGCTGTAAATGTGCTTCAACAAAGTACTGAGTAAAGGGTCTGAATACTTATGTAAATGTTATATATATGTATTTTTTCATTAATTTGCAAAAATGTCAAAAAATGTGTTTTTGCTTTGTCATTATGGGGTATTCAAATCAAATCAAATCAAAGTGTATTTGTCACGTTTGCCGAATACAACAGGTGTAGACCTTACAGTGAAATGCTTACTTACAGGCTCTAACCAATGGTGAGGGGGAAAAAAGGTATGTGTGTGTGTGTGTGTGTGTGTGTGTGTGTGTGTTGTGTGTGTGTTGTGTGTGTGTGTGTGTGTGGTGTGTGTGTGGTGTGTGTGTGTAGGTAGTAAAGAAATAAAACAACGGTAAAAGACATTTGAAAAAAGAGAAGCAAGGCTATGTACAGACACCTGTTAGTCATGCTTATTGAGGTAGTATGTACATGTAGGTATCGTTGAAGTGACATGTGATGAACAGAGAGTAGCAGAAGTGTAAAAAGAGGGGTTGGCGGGTGGTGGGACACAATGCAGATAGCCCGGTTAGCCAATGTGCGGGAGCACTGGTTGGTCGGGCCAATTTAGTCAGTATGTACATGAATGTATAGGTAATATGACTGTGCATATAAGATAAACAGAGAGTAGCAGCAGCGTAAAAGAGAGGTTGGGGGGGGCACACAATGCAAATAGTCCGGGTAACCATTTGGTTACCTGTTCAGTCTTATGGCTTGGGGGTAAAAACTGTTGAGAAGCCTTTTTGTCCTAGACTTGGCACTCTGGTACAGCTTGCCATGCGGTAGTAAAGAGAACAGTCTATGACTGGGGTGGCTGGGGTCTTTGAAAACGTTTAGTGCCTTCCTCTGACACCGCCTGGATGGCAGGCAGCTTTGCCCCAGTGATGTACTGGGCCGTGCGCACTACCCTCTGAAGTGCCGTGCGATCGGAGGCCGAGCAATTGCCGTACCAGGCAGTGATGCAACCGGTCAGGATGCTCTCGATGTTGCAGCTGTTGAACCTTTTGAGGATCTCAGGACCCATGCCAAATCTTTTTAGTTTTCTGAGGGGGAATAGGCTTTGTCGTGCCCTCTTCACGACTGTCTTGGTGTGTTTGGTCCAATCTAGTTTGTTGTTGRTGTGGACACCAAGGAATTTGAAGCTCTCAACCTGCTCCACTACAGCCCCGTCGATGAGAATGGGGACGTGCTCGGTGTTCCTTTTCCTGTAGTCCACAATAATCTCCTTTGTCTTGGTTACGTTGAGGGATAGGTTGTTATTCTGGCACCACCCGGCCAGGTCTCTGACCTCCTCCCTATAGGCTGTCTCGTCATTGTTGGTGATTAGGCATACCACTGTTGTGTCGTCAGCAAACTTAATGATGGTGTTGGAGTCGTGCCTGGCCATGCAGTCGTGGGTGAACAGGGAGTAGAGGAGGGGACTGAGCACGCACCCCTGGGGAGCTCCAGTGTTGAGRATCAGCGTGGCAGATGTGTTGCTATCTACACTCACCACCTGGGGGCGGCCTGTCAGGAAGTCCAGGATCCAGTTGCAGAGGGAGGTGTTTAGTCCCAGGTTCCTTAGCTTGGTGATGAGCTTTGAGGGTACTATGGTGTTGAACGCTGAGCTGTAGTCAATGAACAGCATTCTCACATAGGGTGTTCCTTTTGTCCAGGTGGGAAAGGGCAGTGTGGAGTGCAATAGAGATGACATCATCTGTGGATCTGTTTGGGCGGTATGCAAATTGGAGTGGGTCTAGGGTTTCTGGGATAATGTGAGCCATTCATGGCTACGTTGATGTGAGCCATTCATGGCTACGGACGTGAGTGCTACGTGTCTGTAGTCATTTAGGCAGGTTGCCTTTGTGTTCTTGGGCACAGGGACTATGGTGGTCGGCTTGAAGCATGTTGGTATTACAGACTCAATCAGGGACAKGTTGAAAATGTCAGTGAAGACAACTGCCAGTTGGTCAGCACATGCCCGGAGCACACGTTCTGGTAATCCATCTGGCCCCGCTGCCTTGTGTATGTTGACCTGTTTAAAGGTCTTACTCACGTCGGCTACGGAGAGCGTGATCACACAGTTGTCCGGAGCAGCTGATGCTCTCATGCATGCCTCAGTGTTGCTTGCCTCAAAGCGAGCATAGAAGTGATTTAGCTCGTCTGGTAGGCTCGTGTCACTCGGCAGCTCGCAGCTGTGCTTCCCTTTGTAGTCTGTAATAGTATGCAAGCCCTGCCACATCTGACAAGCGTCAGAGCCGGTGTAGTACGATTCGATCTTAGTCCTCTATTGATGCTTTGCCTGTTTAATGGTTCGTCGGAGGGCATAGTGGAATTTCTTATAAGCTTCCGGGTCCCGCTCCTTGAAAGCAGCAACTCTACCCTTTAGCTCAGTGCGGATGTTGCCTGTAATCCATGGCTTCTGGTTGGGGTATGCACACACAGTCACTGTGGGGACGACRTCATCGATGCACTTATTGATGAAGCCAGTGACTGATGTGGTGTACTCCTCAATGCCATCGGAAGTGCTAGCAAAACAGTCCTGTAGCTTAGCATCTGTTTCATCTGACCACTTTTTTATTGACCGAGTCACTGGTGCTTCCTGTTTAAATCTTTTTATTGTAAGCAGGAATCAGGAGGATAGAATTATGGTCAGATTTGCCAAATGGAGGGCAAGGGAGAGCTTTGTTCATGTCTCTGTGTGTGGAGTAAATGTGGTCTCGAGTTTTTTCTCCCTCTGGTTGCACATTTCGCATGCTGATAGAAATTAGGTAAAATGGATTTAAGTTTCCCTGCATTAAAGTCCCCGGCCACTAGGAGCGCCGCCTCTGGATGAACGTTTTCCTGTTTGCTTATGGCGGTACACAGCTCATTGAGTGCAGTCTTAGTGCCAGCATTGGTCAGTGGTGGTATGTAGACAGCTACGAAAAATGTGAAAACTCTCTAATTAGATGGTGTGGTCTACAGCTTATCATGAGATACTCTACCTCAGCCGAGCAAAACCTCAAGACTTCCTTATCGGCAGGATAGAACGGCAACTATTGTTTATTAATATACATAGACCATCACCTCTTGTCTTACCAGAGGCTGCCGTTCTATCCTGCCGATACAGTGTGTAACCCACCAGCTGTATGTTATTCATGTCGTTGTTCAGCCACGACTCTGTGAAAATTTAGAAAAAGCTATTGCGCAGCAACACTGCCTTCTTGGAAGACAAATAATTTATACGAAATGATTCAGTCTGGTTTTAAACCCCATCATAGCACTGAGACTGCATTTGTGAAGGTGTTAAATTACCTTTTAATGGCGTCAGACCAAGGCTCTGCATCTGTCCTCGTGCTCCTAGACCTTAGTGCTGCTTTTGACACAATTGATCACCACGTTCTTTTGGAGAGATTAGAAACCCTAATTGGTCTACACGTACAAGTTCTTGCCTGGTTTAGATCTTATCTGTCAGAAAGATATCAGTTTGTCTCTGTGGATGGTTTGTCCTCTGACAAATCAATTGGACCTTTCAGCGTACCTCAAGGTTCCGTTTTAGGACCAGTATTGTTTTCACTATATATTCTACCTCTTGGTGATGTCATTCGGAAACACAATGTCAACTTTCAGTGCTATGCAGACGACACACAACTACATTTCGATGAAACATGGTGAAGCCCAAAAATTGCCTACTACGGAAGCCTGTGTTTCAGACATAAGGAAGTGGATCACGGCAAATGTTTTACTTTAAACTTCGAACAAAACAGAGGTGCTAGTTCTCGGTCCCAAGAAACAGATCTGCTGTTGGATCTGACAATTAATCCTGATGGTTGTACAGTCATCTCAAATAAAACTGTGACGGACCTCTGCGTTACTCTGGACCCTGATCTCTCTTTTGCCGAACATATCAAGAATATTTCAAGTACAGCTTTTTTCCATCTTTGTAACATTGCAATCAGAAACTTTTCGTCCAATTTTTTTTGTCACTTCTAGATTAGACTACTGCAATGCTCTACTCTCCGGCTACCTGGATAAAGCACTAAATAAACCTTGCTTAGTGCTTAACACGGCTGCTATAATCCTGACTAGAACCCCAAAATTTGATAATAATACTCCAGTGCTAGCCTCTCTACATTGGCTTCCTGTTAAGGCTAGGGCTGATTTCAATGTTTTACTGCTAACCTACAAAGCATTACATGGGCTTGCTCCTACTGATCTCTCCGATTTGGTCCTGTCGTACATACCTACGTGTACGCTACTGTCACAAAACTCAGGCCTCCTTATTGTCCCTAGAATTTCTAAGCAAACAGCTGGAGGCACGGCTTTCTCCTATAGAGCTCACTATTATGGAATGGTCTGCCTATCGATGTGAGAGACGCAGACTCGGTCTTGACCTTTAAGTCATTACTGAAAACTCATCTCTTCAGTCGGTCCTATGATTGAGTGTAGTCTGGCCCAGGGGTGCGAAGGTGTACGGCAAGGCACTGGAGCGACGAACCATCCTTGCTGTCTGCCTGGCCGGCTCCCCTCCACTGGGATTCTATACCTCTGACCCTATTACGGGGGCTGAGTCACTAGCTTAGTACTCCTACATGCCGTCTCTAGAAGGGGGGCATCATTTCAATGGGTTGAGTCACAGACGTGATCTTCCTGTCTGGTTTTGCGGTGGAGGAGATCTTTGTGGGTTATACTCAGCCTTGTCTCAGGGTAGTAAGTTGGTGGTCTGTTGATGTCTCTCTAGTGGTGTGGGAGCTGTGCTTTGGAAAAGTGGGTGGGGTTATATCCTGCCTGGTAAACCCTGTCCAGGGGTATCGTCAGACGGGGCCACAGTGTCTCCCGACCCATCCCTGTCTCATTCTCCAGTATCTATGCTGCAATAGATCTTGTGCCGGGTGCTAGGGTCAGTCTGTCTTATCTGGTGTCCTGTGTGAATTTATGTATGCTCCCTCTAATTCTCTCTTTCTCCCTCTCTCCCTTCCATCCAGGAGGACTTGAAAACTAATGCAAATGTTTATCAGTATTTGTGTATTCATTTGAGAGTTCAATTCACTTGCTAGAAATAAGCACATCAGAACTTCCCAGTTTATTCTTATGTAGCAGCCTGGAGTGCCTCTTCATGGGCCCCTGTGGCTCAGAACACATTTTATGATCTGAGGGGTGAAGCCTTTGCTTACGTCACCACAGGCCCTGTGGTAAAGTAGGCAAAGACTCCACCTCTCAGTGATCACCTAGGCGACTCAAATCAAATGTTTTTGGTCACATACACATACAGTGCATTCGGAAAGTATTCAGACCCCTTGACTTTTTCCACGTTTTTTGGCGTTACAGGCTTATTCTAAAATTGATTAAATACTTTTTATCTCATCAATCTACACACAATACCCTATAATGACAAAGCAAAAACGGGTTTTTAGACATGTTTGGAAATATCACATTTACATACAGTAAGTATTCTGACCCTTTACTAAGTACTTTGTTGAAGCACCTTTGGCAGCAATTACAACTTTGAGTCTTGGGTATGATGCAACAAGCTTGGCACACCTGTATTTGGGGAGTTTCTCCCATTCTTCTCTGCAGATCCTCTCAAGCTATGTCCGATTGGATGGGGAGCGTTACTGCACATTTATTTCAATGGATTCAAGGGACAGAGAGACTTAGGACCTCAGACTGKGGCGAAGGTTTACCTTCCAAAAGGACAACGACCCTAAACACGAAGCCAAGACAACGCAAGCGTGGCTTCGGGACAAGTCTCTGAATGTCCTTGTTGGAAGGTAAACCTTCGCCCCAGTCTGAGGTCCTAAGCGCTCTGGAGCAGGTTTTCATCAAGGATCTCTCTGTACTTTGCTCCGTTTATCCTTCCCTCGATCCTAACTAGTCTCCCAGTCCCTGCCGCTGAAAAACATCCCCACAGCATGATTCTGCCACCACCATGCTTCACCGTAGGGATGGTGACAGGTTTCCTCCAGATGTAACGCTTGGTATTCAGGCCAAAGAGTTCAATCTTTGTTTCATCAGACCAGAGAATCTTGTTTCTCATAGTCTGAGAGTCCTTTAGGTGCTGTTTTGGCAAACTCCAACTCATGGGGAACTTTAATGCTGTTTTTCAGTCTCTCTGTCCCAGCTTTGATGCACATGTACTGACCTTCCCTTCTGGATGATAGCGGGGTGAACAGACTGTGGCTCGGTTGGCTGATGTCCTTAATGATCGTTTTGGTCTTCCTGTGACATTGGATGCTGTAGGTGTCCTGGAGGGTAGGCAGTGGGCCCCCGATGATGCTTAAGGCAGACCACACCACCCTCTGGAGAGCCCTGCGTTTTTAATTAAAATTTMTATTCAACCTTTATTTAACTAGGCAAGTCAGTTAAGAACAAATTATTATTTACAATGACGGCTTACCCCAGCCAAACCCTCCCCTAACCCGGATGACGCTGGGCCAATTGTGTGCCGCCCTATGGGACTCCCGATCACGGCAGGTTGTGATACAGCCCGGGATCGAACCCAGGTCTGTAGTGATGCCTCTAGCACTGCGATGCAGTGCTGTAGACCGCTGTGCCACTCAGGATCTCCGGTTTTGGGCGGTGCAGTTGCCGTACAAGGCCGTGATACAGCCCGACAGGATGCTCTCAATGGTGCATCTGTAAAAGTTTAAGAGGATCTTAGGGGCCAGGTTGAAGAGGTGCTGTTGCACCTTCTTCACCACACTGTCTGTGATCCAGTCTCTGTGGTAAGGGGTCAAAGAAAAACCTACACCTTCAGAGAGTGCCTCAGGATGAGACAAAATGTTCCTATGAGGTAAGTTTTAACCCTTGTGGGTACGGGCCCATGTCTCTCTGGTCTGAATCTATCACTGAAAAAGGCTATTTTAGGCTTTGGTATTAGGTTTACGGTTAGGGTAAGAATTAGGGTTAGAATTAGGAGTTAGTGTTAGGGGTTAGCGTTAGGGGTTAGGGAAAATAGAATGGGAATCAATTGGAGTCATAATCAAACATATTGTGGAACTGTGCCCTTGTCACGACTTCCGCCGAAGTCTCCTTGTTCGGGCGGCGTTTGGCGGTCGACGTCACCGGCTTTCTAGCCATCGCCGCTCCATTTTTCATTGATCCATTTGTTTTGTCTTGTTCCCTGCACACCTGGTTTTCATTCCCCAATCACACTGCATGTATTTATTCCTCTGTTCCTCCTCATGTCTTTGTGTGAAATTGTTTGTGTTACATGTTAATTGTTGACACGCCAGACTGGTTTGCTTATACTGTGTTGTTCACGAAGATGTTTATTGTTAAACATAAATTATTAAACATAAACTGTTTTGCGCGTTTTGCACTTTTGCCTATGGGCTGGAGGTTTTGACACAGTTGCGTCCTTCTGTTGGTTTCTCCTGCCTCAATAAAGTGTGCGCCTGTTCACAACTCTCTGCTCTCCTGCACCTGACTTCGCTACCAGTACGCACACACCTGACAGCCCTATGAGACACCTGGTCTGGAATTGCCAAAGTGTTGACTTCATTCTACGCYTGACAGACTGTGGTATGATATACAACAATGTGCGGGCAGTAACACAACTATACATGTCACTTCAACTCCAACATATTAATTGATTGCCTTTCAAATGATAGAAAGTAGCATTTTGTGGCCAGTATAAAGTCAGATTACTAATTAAATGCACTCCGTGGAAATTGACAAATATCTTGAAACACAAAAAATTGCTAATGACAGCCTGGAACGCAACCATTGACTGTGAATGATTGCAGACGGGGACACAGACAGGAGATTGTGCTGGTGAGAATGGAATAGGGCCCTGTCTGCAAACAATCACAGTCAATGGCCGTGTTCCAGGCTGACTACATTACGGACACATGCCAGATCTCACAATGCCTGGATAGGTGTTTAACATATCAGGTAAACACAAATGATATAGCAATCAGATCCACGATTGTGCAGTCGATGACGTGACATGCGATCATTGGTTTATGCCATTTTTGCATTGTGGTCGCCCTAGAAGGCTACTAAATGCTACGCTGACATTAATTTAAGTGGAAGAACATTATTTCTCTTGAGGAGCCTTAATTTATGGTGTCAGACACATGCATGTGTGGTTGTTGGGAAAGATTTTGTGTTAGTATTGCTGTAACTGGTAGTGTAACGCGGGTTGCAGCTTCATAGATGTCTAGCAGTGCTAGTTGAAGGAGACAGGGATATACCAGGCATGCATTTCTAACTCTGTTACATTAGTTTGGATGATGTTCCCTTCCCTGTCCCTCAGGTGACGAAGGTTCATAGGTTACACCTTTCACGACACGTTCCTTGGAGATCCCCTTTTCTCTCACAGCCTCTTCCCCCTATTGGAGTAGAACGCCTTAGGACAGCCACAGCTGCAGCTGAGTGAAAAAGGAGAATATCAGTCCTAGAGGCTCCAGAACAACACCAGGAGATAGAAACAGCAATTCACAAAGGAAACCCTAGACAAGGTGACCAGTGTCTATGAACTTGTATTTATTTTCATACAAATATATTTTTATCCATTCAACATGTTAAAATGGTTTCCTCTGTCCATGTAGAGACATTGCCATGCTAAAGTGGTAATGTTTGGGTTGATTAAAGGGAGAATAATATATATATTTTTAATTATCTTCATATTTAATCGATTATGTCACCAAACTAACACAAGTGAAATAATTTTCTTTGTTCTTGTGCTTCCAGCTCAAAGTGAGGTAAGCGTGGATCAAGGCCTCCCCCCAGTGGACAAGAGACGACAGTGCAGGCGCCACTCAATGCTGTCTATCCCGATTGACAGGCTGGCCAGACTGAGAGCTCGTCAACCTCCAACCCCTTTGGCTCCCACCCTGGGCCCTAACCCCCAGTCTTAGCAGCTTCCCCTGGAGGATGATAGCAAAAAGACCCAACAAGACCCTGAGAGTGACCAAGAGGAGAGACCAGTGTCTTGACTTTACTTTCATTAATCTGATGACTGTTATTTATCTAATCAACTAACTATGTTTAATTATTATCCGATTAAATTAATCATGTAACAATTAACTCATTAGGAATTGGGGCACCACGAGAGTGGTTCTTCACTGACACAATATTGTGGCTTGTTACAAAAGAGATGGAGAGGGGGAGAGAGAGGGAGACAGAGACATAATACTTTGGTACATTTAGAGGCTGACACGCTCTCTGAGCTCACTAAAGGGGCGGTGACTACTCACTTGTACAAAGTTATAGAAACAATTTCCTCTTATGGTTTCTAAGATCACGTTCCTATCTTAACAAAAACACGTTCATCATTTTTCATATTTCATACACAACATAGAGGATGGAGACATTTAGTGTATATACTTTAAGTTACAGAATTTACTTTATAACCTTTTTAATGACATCACAAAATAGCAACCGAAATGACATTATTATTCTTCAGATCGCCTCTGACCATTCCCCAAGTTCTATGTTAGAAATATTGTTCCATTATTCGCTTTAGAATGTGTTAGAGTTTCGGCGGAAAAATGTCTGTGAACTTGGAGAGGGAGCTTAAAGGAAGATAGCTGAAAGTTCTCACTCTATGGGTGAGAGGGGGTCTGGCTGAAGTCAAGCTGATCCGACCCATCTGGATCCTCACAGGACATTCATGACACCAGATATAGTGAGTCTTGAAAAAAGTCATGAGTTAGAATGCCATATTAGAGCACTCAGTGCTGACATTGCATATGTTGATGTACAGTATACAGTACTTTTGATTGTCGTGGGCAGGGCCAGCCCTAGCCTTTTGGGAGCCCTACGTGAGATTTGGTTGTCCCATAGCACCTCGTGGGCAAATTATTTTAGTGACCTTGACGGTCACTTTGATGGTGGAAAGAAAGAAAAGTTATTTTCCTGCAATTCTACACAGTAGGAGTGTCACGGCCGTCAAAAGAAGTGGACCAAGGTGCAGCGTGGTGAGCGTACATTTCTCTTTTTATTTAAAATGTCACCAACAAAACAACAAACGAAAAACAACCGTGAAGCTTACAGGGCTATCGTGCCACTAACAAAGATAACTACCCACACTGACAGGAGGGAAAAAGGGCTACCTAAGTATGATTCCCAATCAGAGACAACGATAGACAGCTGTCCCTGATTGAGAACCATACCCGGCCAAAACATAGAAATAAAGAAACATAGAAAACAAAGCATAGAATGCCCACCCCAAATCACACCCTGACCAAACCAACTAGAGACATAAAAAGTCTCTCTAAGGTCAGGGCCTGACAAGGAGTAGCAAAAATGTTGCAGCCCACATGAAAAAATATTACAGTTTATTATAGAATACTACAGTAATTACTATACACTAGTATCCCTTGATTATGTGTAGTACTTACTATAGAATTCTGTAATATACTGCAGAATACTATAGGAAATACTACAGTATTGTCGTCAACAACACTACAGTCTGCAAAAAAAATGAAACTTTTTTAACTATAGTAAATACTACAGTGTTTACTTAGCATATGCCCTTCCCATTCACCTCCCCCATATCCCAATTTGTGAGAAACCTTCATGCCAAGTATAGACCATATATTGTTTTCCCTACAGGTTACAGAAAAGAGCAGACCCTCAGACCCACCTACCTACCCACCTACTGTCACGCCCTGGCCTTAGTATTCTTTGTTTTCTTTATTATTTTAGTTAGGTCAGGGTGTGACATGGGGAATGTTTGTGTTTTGGGTGGTTATATGGTAAAGGGGGTGTTGGGTTTAGTGTATGGGTTTGTGTTGAGTGAATGTTTCTAGGTATGTCTATGGTTGAGTGTATGTTTCTAGGTATGTCTATGGTTGCCTGAGTGGTTCTCAATCAGAGACAGATGTCTTTCATTTGTCTCTGATTGGGAGCCATATTTAAGGCAGCCATAGGCATCATGCATTTGTGGGTAATTGTCTATGTCTGTGTCTGTGTCGCATGTTTTTGCACTTAGTCATTTATAGCTTCACGTTCGTCTATTTGTTGTTTTGTTTAGTTTTTCTTCTTCTAAATAAAGAGAAGATGTATTTTTTCACACGCTGCGCCTTGGTCCTCTCTCTCTCCCTTTGACGATCGTGACACCTACCTACCGGTTGTGGAAAAGTTGCTATGTTAGTGTTTCTCCAGTAGGTTTCCTCAAGGAGAAAGCCTCCACTTCTATGACAAAGCTATTCAAACAAAAACATTATAGTAAATACTTCAACAATGTCTGAAAAAACACTWCAATAAATTCTACAGTATACTACAGTCCATAAAAACACTAAATTCATTACTATAGTATATACACAACAGTTTTCTTTAACTACGGTATTTACAGTGCATTCGGAAAGTATTCAGACGCCTTGACTTTTTCCAGATTTTGTTACGTTACAGACTTCTTTCTTCCCCTATTTTCTCTCTCAACAGATGTTAGATCGTGTTCAAGTCCAGGGCTCAAGGACATTCAGAAACTGATCCAGAAGCCACTCTTGTGTTATCTTGGCTGTATGCTTAGGGCCGTTGTCCTGTTGGAAGGTGAACCTTCAACCCAGTCTGAGGTCCTGAGCACAATAGAACAGGTTTTCACCAAGGATCTCTCTACACTTTGCCCCGTTCATCTTTCCCTCAAACCTGACTAGTCTCTCAGTCCCTGCCACTGAAAAAAATCYCCACAGCATGATGCTGCCACTACCATAATTCACCGTAGGCATGGTGCCAGGTTTCCTCTAGAAGTGACGCTTCACATTCAGGTCAAAGAGTTCAATCTTGGTTTCATCAGACCAGAAGATCTTGTTTCTCATAGTCTGAGTCCTTTAGATGCTTTTCGGCAAACTCCAAGCAGGCTTTCTTGTGCCTTTTACTGAGGAGTGGCTTCTGGCCACTCTACCATAAATGCCTGATTGGTGGAGTGCTGCAGAGATGGTTGTCTGTCTGTAAGATCCTCCCATCTCCACAGAAGAACTCTGGAGCTCTAGGAAGAGTATTTGTTGTTCCAAACTTCTTCCATTTAAGAATGATGGAGGCCATTGTGTTCGTGGGGACCTTCAATGCTGCAGAATTATTTTGGTGCTCTGACATGCACTGTCAACTGTGTGACCTTATATAGACAGGTGTGTGCCTTTCCAGATCATATCCAATCAATTGTTATTAACACAGGTGGATTCCAATCAAATTCTAGAAACATTTCAAGGGATGATCAATTGAAACAGGATGCACTTGAGCTCAAATTCGAGTCTCATAGCAAAGGGTCTGAATAGTTATGTAAATAATGTATTTTATTTTTTTATTTGTAATACATTTGCAAAAAATTCTAAAAACCAGTTTTTGCTTCGTCATTATGGGGTATTGTGTGTAGATTGATGAGAAAAAATAATTTGATCAATTTTRGAATAAAACTGGAGGGCGCGCAATTCAAATAAATAATCATAAAAATTATGGATATTAAACATKTATGTACATACATAATGTACCTACATATCGGTTGAAAGCTTAAATTATTGTTATTCTAACTGCACTGTCCGATTTACAGTAGGCTTTACAGCGAAAGTATGCCATGCGATTGATTGAGGACGGCGCCCCACATCAAAATATTTTTCCACCGGCACAGGTTTCATAAATTCACAAATAGCAATTAAAAATTCACTTACTTTTGAAGATCTTCCTCTGTTTGCAATCCCAAGGGTCCCAGCTACAACATGAATAGTTGTTTTGTTAGATAAAAATCCTTCTATATATCCCAAAAAGTCAGTTTAGTTGGCGCCATCGATTTCAGTAATCCACTCGTTCAACATGCAGACAAAGGAGTCCAAAAAGCTACCGCTAAACTTCATCCAAACAAGTCAACCGACGCTTCTATTTAATCCTCAGGTACTCTAAAATGTAAATAAACTATCATATTTCATACGGAAAGTAGTATGTTCAACAGGAAAGGAAAATTAGTAAGCGCGTGCAGAAAACTGATATTGTTCTGGTGCTCTTCTCACCAAAACATCAAATTCTTGGTTGTTTTTCAAAAAACAAGCCTGAAACCTTGAATAAAGACTGTTGACATCTAGTGGAAGCCATATGAATTGCAATCTGGGAGACGGATTTACATAGGAGCAATAGGTTTCCATTATAAAAGCCTGGGACCTCAAAAAAAAATATTCTGGTTGGTTTTTCTTCGGATATTCGCCTGCCATATCATTTCTGTTGTAGTCTCAGACATTATTTTTAAGTATTTGAAACGTCAAAGTGTTTTTTATCCAATGCTACCAATTATATGCATATCCTGGCTTCTGGGCCTGAGTATCAGGCAGCTTACTTTGGGCACGTCAGTTAGGCGGACATTCAGGAAACTAGACCCTATCCCAGAGAGGTTTTAAAGCAAGCTTTCTGCAATTCTACGCATTTTGCCATGGGTCAAAGAGAACATTATGCAATTATGCCATGTTAATGATATCTGAGTGAGACTGATTAACAAAATCAATAGGTCAGGGACCCAGGGCACCTTTCCTGCTTACACGGTCGGTGTTCGGCCAAGATTGCTCCAACTTTAGATAGCTTGCTGGACTAATTTATCAATCTAAAAATGGTAAGCTGACATGCTAATTGAGTGTCAGTCACTGACATAACAAAATAAAAAGTGCTGATGCACAAACACATTTCGAAATGGCACCTTGTATTCTATTATTCTAACTCTCAACAGTAAGTTGAGACCCTGATTGAGTACCCCCCCCCCCCCCCCAAAAAAAAAATTTAATTAAATTTTGGTACGGGACCTTTGTAACTGGTTGAGCTTGTATCAATTGCCAGGAGAATGTACTACAACAGGGACATGGTTTGTAGTTATTTTACCCCATATGTATGTCTGGTCAGGTCCATGGGTTATCACAGCATGATAGGTGAAATCTAAAATCTCACATTTCAGGCTAGTCCTTGCAAGCACATTTTCTTAATAAATATCTCCAATGTCTCCAATCAATATCAAATAAACCTATAATCAAGTCAGTGTTGTCATTGCTTCCTTTTCTCGATGAATAATTTCCCCATAGAAGTAATAACAAGGATTAGAAAGGTTTGAGTACCTTTTTATACTTCTGAATTCAATTCCTCTTGTCTGCAGGTTCTCTAACTCTATGCTGTCGCCCCCAAGGCTCTCACCTGAGGGCCAGTGTTCCCCCTGCCACTGCCCCCTCCCCCATGCAAGACCAGAGCGGACCAGGACATCACCCTAATTGTCCCTCATCAATCAGCAGTCTGAGGCACAATATGCCACAGCACAGTCCAGCGCCCAGTACACAAAGTGCAATGAATATATATTGCAACTAGAGGAGGATGTGGTGTTTAGATCTTCACCCAGCAAAGGTTAACAGATTGGCAATGTCTGGAAATATTTGTGTACTATTTGTTTGATTTAAAAGACAGATACACATTACCAGGTAATTATTTTTTGTATATTTACAATTTAGGTCAGCCAAGCTGGACTGTGGAGTCCCTTGGGAAACCCAACTACCGAACCATCCAATGATGGGATTTATGAAATTATCTGAACAACCCTTTAACTGGAACAGAGTATGGAAAAATATGACCTTGGCATGCTGTAATCCGAACCATCATCCAAAAGTTGTACTTTGAAATTGGCCCCTACTCCCAACTGATCACTGTATCCCCTAAATCAGGTAGGCACATCCTTTCAAATGTTGGAGGAGTGCCCTATAGTTAAATGCTTCTGGGACAAAGTTTCTAAATTCATTTAGAGGTGTATGAACGTAAATATTTAATGCGTTGCATCTACCATGTTGCTTAACGATGGCAGCTCCTTGAATCTTTCAATCAATCAGAGATGAGATTACTGATTACTGCTGGCAGGCAGCAAATGCCACAAAAAATATGTTGGCTCTTAGATGGCGAACAGCCCACTCTCTCCCAATTCACCAGTGGATACAGTGGTTATAATATTAGAATTATTGACAGCGAGAATGAATGATGCTAGTCAATGACTGATTCTAGTCAAGGAACAATTGAGGCCTGGACAAATATACTTGACTCTGTAAAGAATAATCTCAGCTAAAGCCCAGCACATACAAATAAACAATCTATTAAGCCCAACATATATATGTACATATATACACTGCTCAAAAAAATTAAGGGAACACTAAAATAACACATCCTAGATCTGAATGAATGAAATATTCTTCTTAAATACTTTTTTCTTTACATAGTTGAATGTGCTGACAACAAAATCACACAAAAATTATCAATGGAAATCAAATTTATCAACCCATGGAGGTCTGGATTTGGAGTCACACTCAAAATTAAAGTGGAAAACCACACTACAGGCTGATCCAACTTTGATGTAATGTCCTTAAAACAAGTCAAAATTAGGCTCAGTAGTGTGTGTGGCCTCCACGCGCCTGTATGACCTCCCTACAACGCTGGGGACATGTCCTGATGAGGTGGCGGATGGTCTCCTGAGGATCTCCTCCCAGACCTGGACTAAAGCATCCGCCAACTCCTGGACAGTCTGTGGTGCAACGTGGCGTTGGTGGATGGAGCGAGACATGATGCCCAGATGTGCTCAATTGGATTCAGGTCTGGGGAACGGGCGGGCCAGTCCATAGCATCAATGCCTTCCTCTTGCAGGAACTGCTGACACACTCCAGCCACATGAGGTCTAGCATTGTCTTGCATTAGGAGGAACCCAGGGCCAACCACACCAGCATATGGTCTCACAAGGTCTGAGGATCTCATCTCGTTACTAATGGCAGTCGGCTACCTCTGGCGAGCACATGGAGGGCTGTGCGCCCCCAAAGAAATGCCACCCACACCATGACTGACTCACCGCCAAACCGGTCATGCTGGAGGATGTTGCAGGCAGCAGAACGTTCTCCACGGCGTCTCCAGACTCTGTCACGTCTGTCACGTGCTCAGTGTGAACCTGCTTTCATCTGTGAAGAGCACAGGCGCCAGTGGCGAATTTGCCAATCTTGGTGTTCTCTGGCAAATGCCAAACGTCCTGCACGGTGTTGGGCTGTAAGCACAACCCCCACCTGTGGACGTAGGGCCCTCATACCACCCTCATGGAGTCTGTTTCTGACCGTTTGAGCAGACACAGCACATTTGTGGCCTGCTGGAGGTCATTTTGCAGGGCTCTGGCAGTGCTCCTCCTGCTCCTCCTTGCACAAAGGCGGAAGTAGCGGTCCTGCTGCTGGGTTGTTGCCCTCCTACGGCCTCCTCCACGTCTCCTGATGTACTGGCCTGTCTCCTGGTAGCGCCCCATGCTCTGGACACTAGCGTGACAGACACAGCAAACATCTTTGCCACAGCTCGCATTGATGTGCCATCCTGGATGAGCTGCACTACCTGAGCCACTTGTGTGGGTTGTAGACTCCGTCTCATGCTACCACAGAGTGAAAGCACCGCCAGCATCAAAAGTGACCAAAACATCAGCCAGGAAGCCTAGAACTGAGAAGTGGTCTGTGGTCACCACCTGCAGAACCACTCCTTTATTGGGGGTGTCTTGCTAATTGCCTATAATTTCCACCTGTTGTCTATTCCATTTGCACAACAGCATGTGAAATKTATTGTCAATCAGTGTTGCTTCCTAAGTGGACAGTTTGATTTCACAGAAGTGTGATTGACTTGGAGTTACATTGTGTTGTTTAAGTGTTCCCTTTATTTTTTTGAGCAGTGTATATCCCCCACAAGCTTCAACAATATGATTCGCTGACACAAATGGACAGTTTGCACATCCAATGAAATTGTATTGAGAGCTCTTGTGTCAGCAAATCATATAGATTACATCAGAAGAAGAAGGGTGTTAATTAAGGATCTAAACCTTTTTTTTTTAAATTTTAGCCTAAAATGACATACCCAAATCTAACTGCCTGTAGATCAGGCCCTGAAGCAAGGATATGCATATTATTGGTACCATTTGAAAGGAAACACTTTGACGTTTGTTCAAATGTGAAAGGAATGTAGGAGAATATAACACAATAGATCTGGTAAAAGATAATGCAAAGAAAAAAACAATCGTTCTTTTGTATTTTTTTTGTACCATCATCGTTGAAATGCAAGAGAAAGGCCAAAATGTATTATTCCGGCCCAGGTGCAATTTAGATTTTGGCCACTAGATCGCAGCAGTGTATGTGCAATGTCTTAGACTGATAAAATTAACCATTGCATTTCTGTTCAAAATGTTGTATCAAGACTTCCCAAATGTGCCTAATATGTTTATTAATAACTCCTAATCAACTTCTGCAGTTATAAACATACTAAAACATTCTCAAATCACYTAGTCAAAATACATCAATCCCTCCTCTGGAACAATGAGCACTCTCATGTTCCACAAAACCTAAAAACATATTGACTTGAAAACATATTGACTTCACACCACCCTTGATACGACTACAACTGGGGAAAGAACCGTCTATCTGTTACATTCTATGCCCATGTTATGCTGGTTTCCTTAGCCGTCTCCTTCATTTTCATCTAACCCAAATTCAGAACGACAGTACTTAGCGCTTACTTTGATTCTAGGACTCGAATTCCAGCTTCTAAACTTAGCACACATCATCCCTGTTAGAACGTACATTTATAAACAGAACCTTTCATAATAACTCTTCAGCCCCCCATTGTACCTGTTTTCCTGTCACGAGTGGCCTGGTAATGAAAGATCAGTATCTCAATGCATACAATTACCCGGAAGCAAACCACATCCTTTGACAATCATGTTGTCACATGAAACATAAGTACGACGTGTCCAATGCAAATAATGTTTTCTTGAACATGTCTTATGCTGATTCTATGGCC
Source organism: Salvelinus sp. IW2-2015 (assembly GCF_002910315.2). NCBI lineage: Eukaryota > Metazoa > Chordata > Actinopteri > Salmoniformes > Salmonidae > Salvelinus > Salvelinus sp. IW2-2015. The sequence continues at coordinate 703,985 of NW_019942514.1, forward strand.
GTCGCGTGCTGTGACCTCCTTCTCAGCCAACCTAATTGTGACTCCCTGGCTCAGGGAAGTCTCAGCACCACTGATTTGCATTTCCTCAGGTCCCTTCTGAATAAAGTGAGTTTCTCCTTTAAACAGGCTGTGACTTTAACCACTTGGCCTACCTTGGCAGCATAGGATGTCCACCATAGCGCTCTTCCTCACTGTCTTCTGTGTGAAGGCTTTTGCCTCTTGCCAGGAGATCCCCGCTTCACTAAGTTATTGTAGAGTGGAGCGTCTCAAATTCTATGAAACGTAAAGGCAACACTCAAACTTTAAGGAAAACAATGAAATGTTCAATATTTGGTACAGTCTATAAACATGAAACCACAACATTCATTAGTTATAGGCTTAAATGGGCATAGGGAGGGGTGTACCTTTTCTGTCAAATTAGGTCATTTCTGTGCAAGATTTCTATTCATTTGGCGAAGAGCAAACCAGGCAAAGCAATATTTCATATAGCCTCTTTATACCCTAAGGCCCCAATTCAATCCATTGTACATAAAGGAAAGGTGCACTGCTATACCATTTACAGGAACCTCTACAGTTAATATTGTTTCTTATGGCTTCAGACAGGTGATGATCACACGACAAGCCCTTCAGTGTCATGTCACTGGAGATCTTCTCGGGCCAGTCTCTCAGCGTATGGAGTAAAACGTGCCGTGGGGCTGGCGGTGGTGCGGGTCCTTACGGACAGCCGAAGGGCTCAAACAGCTACAGGCCCTGCTGGGGGCCAAGGAAACCCCAGAGTGCCTCTGCTCTAGAAGCTCAACATCCAGCCCACACAGCTCATCTCTGCCAATATCAGCCAGGTGAGAGAGTCAGGGCTTGAACAGAATTAAAAACTAAAACACACTGGAGATCTTGATGCTTCCAAATATTTCATGGATCATTAAACCCATGTTTCAGTCTTCAATAGACCGTCATCAGGATATTTTCGAGAGAGAGGGCTTACCAAAGAGCTGCTCTATTTATGTGTGTGAGGATTCGTACTGTGTGTGCGTGTGTGCGTGCGTGCATACTCGTGTGTGGGAAAGTACAACCACTTAATGCCTTGAAGTTGAATTGACTGAATTATGTTGTGGTCAATGCTGTCATGAAACATCTTGAATCCGAGCATCCTGGCATCGCCCCCGCCACAGAGCGTCTGCTAAATGGTCTGTCAACCCACGTGGTTAGTAGTAAACATATCTATTATAGCAAGTTATACTGCTTTATATGTCATGTATGTGATATCAATTGGCACCGTGCATTCGGAGCAGGTAGCGTTCTCCTGGCATACCAAACCCAGATTGGTCTGTCGGACTGCCAGATGGTGAAGCGTGATTCATCACTCTAGAGAACACGTTTCCAGTGCTCTGGAGTCCAATGTCGGCGAGCTTTACACCACTCTAGCCGACGCTTTGCATTGCGCATAGTGATCTTAGGCTTGTGTGCGGCTGCTTGGCCATGGAAACCCATTTCATAAAGCTCCCGATGAATAGTTGTTGTGCTGATGTTGCTTCCAGTAGTTTGGAACTCTGTAGTGAATGTTGCAACCGAGGACAGATTATTTTTACCCGCTACGCGCTTCAGCACTCGGCGGTCCCGTTCTGTGAGCTTGTGTGGCCTACCACTTCGCAGCTAAGCCGTTGTTGCTCTGAGACGTTTCCTCTTCACAGTAACAGCATTTAGAGTGGACCGGGGCAGCTCCAGCAGGGCAGAAATGTTATGAACTGACTTGTTGGAAAGGTGGCATCCTATGACAGTGCCAGGTTGAAAGTCACTGAGCTCTTCAGTAAGGCCATTCTTCTGCCAATGCTTGTCAATGGCAATGGCACGACTCTGTGCTCGATTTTATACACGTCAGCAACGGGTGTGGCTGAAATTTCTGAATCCACTAATTTGAAGGGGTGTCCACATACTTTTGTATACGTAGTGTATTCTTATTATATTATGTCTTGACAGAATTCTCCATGGAAAGTGCTACCAGCAGTTGTCTGTCACAACATGTTAAGTGACGGCTAAGGAACCTTGTCATTGGTTCCCGTAGACCAGACAGTGTTGTAGCAGACATTGGCATCCAGCAGAGGCAAGGTGCTTCACGTCCTCACTGAGAATCTGGCAGGTAAGACTTATCCTAGGTAGGCTGTATTTATTATTATTAGTAGTAGTAGAAGAAAAGGGAAAAATGTCAGACAGGGGCATTGGTCATTGTGAGGAAATGGGGCAGTGGGCTTGATTGTAATAGAGTTTTCTAATTTAGTGGGGTCTTGCACACCAACACACATACACATGGCACTGTAAGTATGTTGTCACTTGCAAAGAATGGATACATGGCTGTATTAATGTACTCTTTACTCATAGCGTTGAAAATATGAAATCTCCCTTTCTCTCTTTCAGCTCTTGTCATAACCCAACTATTGTGCTGGGCCACGTCCTGCCCACTTCCTGGAAAGTGATTAGTCAGTTGAAGGGAACTGAGGACAGTGCTAATGTAACGGTGCGATTAAATTGTTAAATTCCAGCATAAAATGGGCATTATGCCACCTCCTGGTGGATTAGTGTGTTTACGTTGTCTAACACACTCAGTGATAAAGGTACGGGATTCTGGGTAATTCACAGCAGATTTATGGAGAATTGTTGTGGGTGAGTTTAAAATTGAATGGTTCCGGGATATTAATGTATAAAGTTGACATTCCATCATAAAATCCACTTTTTACATCGTACATTAGCAATGTATGTTATTAGTAACTAGTGTTGTTGGTTTGGCGTCAAATAAGCCAGTCTTTATATGTTATTTGCCAAATCTAAATTTTCCATGTGGGTATTATGTTAGCTAAAGTTCCTTCTTTGAAGTTGGTAGCTAACTCGAAAATGCATCTTCTTTAGGAGTGCTATTTATATCCCGTCGACTACTGATCATTCATCCATACTGTGTGTGTCCCATCGTTGCAGGTAATTTATGACAAATATATAAAGTATATGTTTTATAAACTCATGAGCACCAGCCAGCGTATTAGCCTGGTTTTGTTAGTTTAGGAAAATATGTGGTACATTCTAGGTTACATTCTATTATATTTCTTCGCCACAAGAGTGTGACATTGAGTCATTTTTTTCAGGTTAATTTTATATATTTTGAATACTAAAATGGATGATAGTTTATTCTGATGTTCTATATATGAGATTACACATGGAAACAATGTATTTAATGTATTATAGTATATTAGGAATTATTCGAAATGGTTAAATCCACTATATGATCACAATGACTTTGATAGACATTTCGATTGTTTCTTTTGTTAGTATATTATACACCTTTAAATTATGGAGAATTGCTGTGGGAGTGCTATTGATATCCCGTCAGCTACTGACCATTCATCCATACTGTGTGTGTCCCATCATTGCAGCTTTGGAAATAAATGAACTATCCATCCATTGCTCCTTCCTGTGTTGACTTACTGGCTTGAGGGACTGGACCAGGCATGTCACACTAAGTACCTATGCTGGGCAGCGAGTCAACTAGATATGGCTCTGAAGGCAACACTTGCTGACAACCTACAGGCCAGCACTGAAACTTTACTTTACAGGAACTTCTGCAGTCCCATACCACAAGTGACATTGACAACCCTATAGGCAAGTCCTTACAAAGAACAAAGAGATTAAACAAGGAGAAAAAGACTGAGAATGTTATTGAGAAAAAAAGATGAATGATGGATGTCAAAATTATGAAATGGTACCAAGATAGAGCAGGAGAGAACATTAAATCCTTAATAAATTTATTGAGACCTCTTTTAGACTTAAACATAACAATCCCCATTAAAATGAGCATGATAGCTAAGTACGAGATCTGACAGATAATTGCGTTCTGGATATTCAGATACGATATGTGACTGTAAATTGAATGTTCTGCAAAAAGAAATAACTAGTACAGTATGCGTTTTGATTGAATTCCAGCCTATAGTATCGATTTGAGTCCAAACATCAAAGTTGTTCATGGAAGCATATTTTTATTGGAAAAAATCAAGATAGAAAAACAAGAGAAATACTTTGACAAACCAAAATAGGAAACATGGAGTTGAAAATGTTTAATGGAAAATATTAATCAGAGATGAAGATGAAAAAGATGATGAAAAATAAACACATGCACGCATGCATGCACACACACACACAAGCACGCTGCATCCAGAATACAATAACATGATAGAAAAATGTCTCTGAGAAAAATTAAAGGGAGTAGTGGGTAGTGGTACTACCCGGTAAATAAGCTTTCTTGGAATTAGCACTCCCAGTGGGAAAAAAAGTATTAAATCCTCCTGCTAATTCGTAATCTGACTTGGTCTTCCACTAACCAGCCCCCTCATTCACAATGTAAGGCCCTGACCCACAATGCATAGGTCCGGGTGCGAAGCAGAGCGGGCATTCCATCTTAAGTCCGATTTGCTGTCCCATGACTTGTCGTCTCTGGTTGGCCCGTCCTCCAGCCTATGGAAGTGAAATGAAGAGGTGGTTTGAGGATTAGAGAAATAGGACAGGTTGGTCAGCAACAAGTTAGCACCGGGCAGAGCAAGCTACTGTTAGTCATAGTGGAATAATGCGTTAAGGATTAGCTAGTTACATACTACTGTTGGCTACCTGGATGAGGAAACTAGATGGCACACAAAATCTAGTGTGATGACTTCACAGTGGCAAGATCAGAGTGAAAACATAACGATATTAAAACAGTTAATCGTTGTAACTCAAAATGGAAGGGTCAGGGTACTTGAATGGTTTTGAAAATGTACCATCAGTCTTGTATGTCTCATCATTGTGCTGTAATATCCTTAAAGCACTTAAATTGTTTATGCAAAGCTCCCCTCTCTCCTCTCCTTGACCTTATTTCACCCTCCCATCTCACCCAACTTATTCTCTCAAGGCAGTCGACACGATGCTTGTCATTTGGCTGGGAATAGTTCCCGCAACATCCAAACAAACCAGTTTTGCAGCATTAATGTTGCCCCAGTGGTTTTCTAGTAAAACAGAGAATCTACAGAACTTTGTGTGAGTGTCTTTGAGCTGGATTCAATCTGTACCGCTGATGATCTGCACAGTAGCACAATTGACATTTTTCACAATTTCACAGTATTATTCCACAGTGTCATTCATAGTGTGGAAAAATACAGGAAATCACATTTTTGACTGCACTGTATTAAATGTGTTTATGGAATTAATGCTGTAGATTGCACTGCATTATGGGTAAAAACCTGAAGAATACTGTTATTAACTGTAATTGGCAGCCTCTTGTAAAAGTTTCACTACCATTCTGGCTTTTTTTTTTTTTTTTACAGTAATAGCTTATGCCTACTGTAGATTCAAATCTACAACCTCATGTTGTCGGGTGAGACACATGAAGCTCAGACTATTTTAGTAAATATCTCCTTGAAACGGCGGTGAAGTGGGAGAATATTTTCAACAGCTGTTGACTTCTCTCTCCTGGATGCTCTCCTGCTCAAACTGTCCCGGTCTGTGTTTCACCGCCTCTGAACCCCCTAACCCCGAATAGATTTTCCCCTGTTCAAACAGTGGCTTGCGAAAGTATTCACCCCCTTTGGCATTTTTCCTATTTTGTTGCCTTACAAGGCCCCAAAAAATCAATTTTAATTCCAGGTTGTATCATTTGATTTACACAACATGCCTACCACTTTGAATATGCTAAATATTTTTTATTGTGAAACAATATCTTTTTTTTTTTTTTACTTGAGCATGCATAACTATTCACCCCCCCAAAGTCAATACTTTGTAGAGCCACCTTCTGCAGCAATTACAGCTGCAAGTCTCTTGGGGTATGTCTCTATAAGCTTGGCACATCTAATCACTGGGATTTTCGCTCATTCTTCAAAGAAAAACTGCTCTAGCTCCTTCAAGTTGGATGGGTTCCGCTGGTGTACAGCAATCTTTAAGTTCTACCACAGATTCTCAATTGAATTGAGGTCTGGGCTTTGACTAGGCCATTCCAAGACATTTAAATGTTTCCCCATAAACGACTCAAGTGTTGCTTTAGCAGTATGCTTAGTTTCATTGTCCTGCTGGAAGGTGAACCTCCGTCCCTGTCTCAAATCTCTGGAAGATTGAAACAGGTTTCCCTCAAAAATGTCCCTATATTTAGCGCCATCCATCATTCCTTCAATTCTGACCAGTTTCCCAGTCCCTGCCGATGAAAAACATCCCAAACAGCATGATGCTACCACCACCATGCTTCCACCATGGGATGGTGTTCTCGGGTTGATGAGAGGTGTTGGTGTTTGCGCCAGACATAGCTGTCACGTTCGTCATAATAACTGGACAAAGATGCAGCGTGGTATGTTTCCATCCTTTTATTTGGAAGAGAAACTTAAAGAACAAAAACAATAAAGCAAATAAACGAAACGTGAAGCTCAGAGTAGTGCTCGCAGGCAACTATACCTAGACAAGATCCCACAAAGCACAAATGGCCACCTAAATATGATCCCCAATCAGAGACAATGATAAAGAGCTGCCTCTGATTGGGAACCACACCAGGCCAACATAGACATACAATTCCCTTAGATAACCCACCCTTAATCACACCCCGACCTAACCAACATAGAGAATAAACAGCTCTCTATGGTCAGGGAGTGACAATAGCGTTTATCTTGATGGACAAAAAGCTCAATTTTAGTCTCATCTGACCAGAGTACCTTCTTCCATATGTTTGGGGAGTCTCCCACATGCCTTTTGGCGAACACTTTAAGCAATTACTTTTTTCTGGCCACACTTCTGTAATGCCCAGCTTTGTGGAGTGTATGGCTTAAAGTGGTCCTATGGACAGATTCTCCAATCACTGCTGTGGAGCTTTGCAGCTCCTTCAGGGTTATCTTTGGTCTCTTTGTTGCCTCTCTGATTAATTCCCTCTTTGTCTGGTCCGTGAGTTTTCGTGGGCGACCCTCTCTTGGCAGGTTTGTTGTGGTCCCATATTCTTTCTTTTTTTTAATAATGGATTTAACGGTGCTCTGTGGGATGTTCAAAGTTTTGGATATTTTTATATAACCCAAGCCTGATCTGTACTTCTCCATAACTTTGTCCCTGACCTGTTTGGAGAGCTCCTTGGTCTTCCTGGTGCCGCTTGCTTGGTGGTGCCCCTTGCTTAGTGGTGTTGCAGACTGGGGCCTTTCAGAACAGGTGTATATATTCTGAGATTATGTGATAGAACATGTGACACTTAAATAAAGTCCACCCGTGTGCAATCTAACTAATTATGTGTCTTCTGACGCTAATTGGTTGCACCAGATCTTATTTAGGGGCTTCATAGCAAAGGGGGTGAATACATATGCACACACCACTTTTCCTTCTTTAAAAATATATATATATTTTGAAACTATTTTGTTTATGTCCATTACATGAAATCTAAATAAAAAGACATTTCAATTACAGGTTGTAATCCAACAAAAATAGAAAAACGCCAAGGGGGATGAATACTTTTGCAAGGCACTGTAGATCTAGGATTCTACCCAATCCCAATTTTAATTTATCTCTCTTTCACCCAACACAATAAAGGTTTTGAATTAGTGTTGTAATGAATCCTCTTCTTTGGTTAAATACTSTTCATTTATATATTTTTTTACGGTATTATACAATACAACTAATAGTGTTATGAATCCCGCCGAGGATGGTGCCTCTTCCCGTTCGGTCGGCGCTCGGCGGTCGTCGTCTCCGGCCTACTAGCTGCCACCGATCCCCCTTTTCTGTTTTCATTTAGTTTTGTCTAATTGGTTGCACCTGTTTTGTGTTTAGGGTTAGTGAGCTATTTAAACCCAGTTGGCCCGCCGACTTTTGTGCGGGCTTGTTATTCTGTTTTGTGGTGTTTGTTATAGTGTGGATTTTGTCCTAGTTATTTTTGGACTGTATCTTGACGCGCCCTTTTGTTGTGTGGCGTAGCCGTCTCATTTATATTCTTGTTGGAATATTAAAATATCCACTTGTCGGAACTACCCTGCTCTCTGCGCCTGACTCCTTCATTCACCATTGGAATCGTTACAAATAGCAATGTACTAAATTGTTGTAAATCGCAATGCACTCTTGGTGATTTTAGGCGTAATTTGTAAATGATACTGTAAATTCCAATTAAATGTTGGTTTAACAGTACATTCATGTATTTCAAATGGTACTGCAATTCCACCCCACAGAATACAGTACCTTACCATATTTTTGGAGCGGCAAAAAACGTTTTACCACATGGTGCATGGTATTGTTGTTTCTGTCTCATCTACATATTTTGAGGCGTCCCTTGTAAGACACTGCATTTTTTGCATCCGTAAGTGAGAGTACTGTACCAATTGATTTGTGGTTGTAGGTCCCGAACAATAAAATGTGTATAGGGGACAGATTGGAGTGGCAGCAAGCCTACAACCTTTAATGGTTGAGTATTTCCTATGTCCTTGGACTATTTTGCCCGGTACTCACTGCAAGTTTGGAAACCTTTGCCAAGGCCTCTATAAGTGCAAGTGATATTAAAGAACACCTTCCTAATATTGAGTTGCAGCTCTTTCTGCCCTCAGAAAAGCTTCAATTTGTAGGGGCATGGACAAGAAGTTGTCGAAAGTGTTCTGCAGGGATGCAGGCCCATGTTGACTCCAATGTTTCACACAGTTGTGTCAAGATAACTGTCTGTCCTTTGGGTGGTGGACCATTCTTGATACACACGGGAAACTGGTGAGTGTAAAAAAAAAAAACAGCAGCTTGGCAGTTCTTGACACACTCAAACTGATGCGCCTGGCACCTACTACTGTAAAATACCCTTTTCAAAGGCACTTAACTCTTCTGACTTACCCATTCACCCTCTGAATGGCACACACACAATCCATGTCTCAATTGTCTCAAGGCTTAAAAATAGTTATTTAAGCTGTCTCCTCCCCTTCATCTACACTGATTGGATTTAACAGGATCATAGTTTTCACATGGATTCACTTGGTCATTCTATGTCATGCAAAGACCAAGTGTTCGTAATGTTTTGTACACTCAGTATACATATTTGATATGCTGTAATATGAAAATATATTACCTAGCAGCCAACCTGCTTGCACCAATCCCATGCAGTTACAGGTAAATACTGTAAAATACAAACCCCTTCCCTCAATACAAACCACCTTCCCTCAATGAATTTCATTCATTTATTCATTACAATTACCATTAAAACATTACAGTCCGAGTTTTGGTACCATAAAATGATTACGGTAACATGTTGTAAATGTATGTCCTGTAAATATTGTGAATTACTGTACATTTTCAGCATTATACTGGCAGCAGTGTTGCAAGCAAATTACTGTAATTATATAATACAGCTGTGTTGCTGTAATGATTACAGTAGGCTCATTAACTAATAACTGACTAATAATACAGCACTGTTTCTTACTGTAGAACATTTTACAACATCCCTGCTGTGAAGCAAAATTACAGTATATACCTGGTGTCTCAGCTGGCAGTTTAACGCTGCAAATTTACAGGGGAACTTTTACAGTCTAGGGACAGTGTAAGTTGAGCCATAGTTTTATTTTTTGTCGAAGTACTTATTCAGTGTCATTCTGCCTGTTTTCTTCCATCCCTTGCTGGTGCTCGAATGGACTTCCCTTCTCACTTCTTTGACTGCTCTTTCAAGAACCTCCAGGGGGACTAGACCCCTGCTTGTTTTATCATCAGATAAATGAACACAATTTTAGTCTCCGAGGCATGATGATGTCTGCACTGTAACAATAAAAAATGCACTTGGAGTTCATACGCATGACAAATTGCAAAACAAAGTCTAAGCATATTTTGCATGAAACTGACTAAATGTAATCACCATTTGTATGGAATATGAAGGAGCCGTTGGTTCAACTTGCCCCTGGCCAAATGGCACAATTAACCCCAAAGCAAACATTTTGACTCCAGTATATTAGCAAACACAGCTACAGTACAAGGATGCACTTTCATGCCAAGTGTAGGACCAAATATTGTAGCTTATAGAGACCCCAACTGATGTATAAAACAATCTACTTTGGTTTAGATACAAGCTTCATGAAACTTATAATGACTTTTGGGGACCTAACTTGTTTACCACTTTTCCATATGGTTTCTTCYWTCAGACTCCATGAAGTGATGACCTCTTCCTAAATATTTGGTCACATAATTCATTTTGTTTCCTTGAAACAAGGGGTGGCTCCAGGGCTGGCACTAGCCTTTAGGCAGCCCTAAGCAAGATTTGGTTGGGGGGCTCCTCCACCTCATGGGCAAAACATTTTAGTGCCCTAACCCTCTCTTGACGGCGGAGATACATTTTAAAGTACATTTCCTGCTATCCTAAACATTTAGCCATGGGGAGTAGAGAAAATGTTGCAGCCCAAATGAAAAAACAGCTTACTATAGAATACTACAGTACTTACTATACAATTCTGTAGTAAACTGTAGAATACTATACTACACACTGTAATATCCTCGATCACGTGTAATACTTGAATATTATAGTAAATACTACACTATTATCCGATCACTGTTGCAATTACTACAGTAATATCCTCTAAAACGCAACACTTTTTTAACTATAGTAAATACTGCAGTATTTAATTTCCATATACCAGGCCTGTTCCTCTTGTGCCATCCATAAGTGAGAAACCTACAGTATAGACCATATGTTGTGTCTCCTACAGGTTATAGAAAGAGCAGAAGCTTGGAATTATCCGTTCAGACCCCAATCCTACCTACATACCTACAGGTTATGGAAAATGTGCTCTTTAGTATTTCTCAATTGAGTTTCCTCAAGGAGAAAGCCTCCACTTCTATGTCAAAGATATTGAAAACAAAAACACTCTAGTAAATTACATCAGTCTGAAAAACACTACAGGAAATACTACAGTATACTATTATCATCAGAAACACTACATTAATTACTATAGTATATATACTAACTATAGTATACTATAGTTTTATAACACATTTCATGCGATGCTACTCATTTTGCCATTGGGCAGAGAAAAATCTTTGAAGTTTTAAAGCAAATTTCCTACAATTCTACACATTTTGCCAAGACGTGTTAATGATATCGGAGTGTGAATGACTAACAAAATCAATGGGGGCCCCCTGGAGTTTAGGGCCCCCGGGCACCTAACCTGCATGCCCCGGTTGGTATTCGGCCATAATTACTAAAAGGTTAGTTAGCTGCCTTGCTGACATTTTAATTTAGTGACTGTCGGTGATTGACACAACGAGAGAAAAAGTGCTGATGCACAACCACATTTAAAAATGGCGCCTTCTGTATTCTACTATTCTAACTCTCAACAGTAAGTTGAGACCTCGACTAAGTTCCTAAAAATATATATTTTTTGCCCGGGGGCCCTATGCGACCGCTTATGCCTGGAGCCGGCCCTGGGTGGCTCAACTAACCCTTGGCATGACTTACCCCACTCTCCCCTGCAAATGTATGTCAGTTATTTTAGTACAATTAACTCATCTAAATTCTTCAAGTCTGAAAACACAAAACACTGCACTTTGGAGAAGTGTAGATGGTTGTTTTCCAACTATTTATACAGATTTTATGATTTGGTTACCAAAAGGAGAAGACTGATGTGACCTGAAACCTTGGGGGTAGTTTTCAAGTGTCTTGTAATTGTATCACCTATATTGGTCATATATTTCAAATGACGTTCATGCTGGTAGTCAAACCATAATGGTTATGTATAATCTTATCAAGCATAATTTCCTCTCGAGTGGTTTTATATCAATAGCTCAACGAAACCAGCAGGCTTAAAAAAAAAAATGAAATATGTGCTCAAAGGTTTACACCATGACAAGTGTGCGAATCCATTACATTTTCCCTCTAATTTTCATCTCTGAATCTGGGTGACATTAAACACCAAAAAAGTACAAATTGATTTCATAAAAAGAGACAAGGGTGCACTTTGAAATACCATTGAGATTATTAAATAATTTCTCCAATAGTATTTTCAACTTCAGTGATAAGATAAAAGAATGCTACATTTCAAGCATGAATGCAGTTGTCATTTTATGTAACCCATAACAAGTTGTGTTGATGAAAACCCGAAAGTAGAAACCTGTCTAACATGCCCCACAATTAGTGAACTTAATTTCAGAGGTCATGCATTTTAATATTTGTGATTTGTAATAATAGTTTTAGTCAAGCATAGAGCACATAGTCTTATGGCTATTGTGAAATGAATCAAGTCAATAGAATAGTTGAATGGAACAGAAAGGTGACCATATGTGCTGACTATTTTTAAATAGAGGGGTACATGATGCACATGCCTTGTTCTTTCATTTGCAGTTTTTACTAAAACAGGATGATAATCGCCTCATGACGACAGCCAATTCTTGGTTCATATTATTTCCCTATTAGGTATCCCATACTGTGCTACAGCAGAGAGGGAGTTTTGACAACAAGGAGAGTGACAGGGGGCTTTTCCCTTCTTTGAGGAAAACAAATACTCATTGCAATATCCTAAATCATAGACATAGCCTTCCTTCGATAAATGTGCCTGTGAACACATCGATTTATGAATTGAAAGATATTACAGCATACGACTTTATTATTGGATTTTGAAAGAGAGAGATTTAGTTAGAGGGAAACATCGACACTCACCCTTGTGTGTTGATGGCTGGCTCACTCCCACAAGTCTCTGCGAATGGGACGATGGTTGCCCTGGGCGGCAGGCTTAGACTGGGCCTCTGGTCTGAGTGGCTGCGTCGGATGAAAGGCTGTGGCCCTCGCACGGACATAGGGAGCCTGCCACGATCTCCCCAAGGACGTGGGACAACATGGCCACCGGTGGAGGCCCAAGTCTGTGGGTACTGGGGTACGGAACAAGGCTGGGCCTCAAACAGTGAGGGCGAGGCCGGGCAGAAAACAGAGCGAGCGTTACTGATTAACTGAGAGATAGCTGAAGACCCTGGGGTGGAGTCGTCGCTGTTGTTCTCTCGTCTCCATCTTTGTACCCTAGGGGACGCTGGTGGTGAGGGTGCCTTGAAAGAATGTGTGGAGCCAGAAGAGCTGGAGTTTGGGTTCATTACTTGTCTTGAGGCAGGTGGGCTTGGGAGTCTTCTCTGAAGTGGTGGTGGGGTGGGAAGTTTGCGAATGACCGGAGGGCTGGTTGAGGATGGAAGCGTAGACAGCGTTCTGAAGGTGGGGGGACTGGGGAATCTTCGATGCAAGCCGGTTGGGGTTGAAGGTGTGGAAGGCAGTATTCGAGCTCTAGATACAGGCAGGGTGGTAGGTGGTTGGATACTGACGGTTGAAGTGGGAGGCACTGTCTTAAAGGGGCTGTCATCGCTTTGTCTACATCCCGATGCAGCTCGATTGGGAGAGGGCCACCTGGGCACAGCCTGACCTTTCTTCATCGGAGACTCTGAGGAGTGCCGCAAGTGGATTACTTTTCTGGATTGCTTGTAGAGAGTGGCTGCCTCCTCTGTCTCTGGGTTTACCTCCAGCTGAGGCTCATTGTGGCTAACCCTGGAACTAGCAGAGGTATCCTGCCGTACAGTCCGGGCAGGGGGCATGCTGCTCGAGCGCTGGGGCAGGTTGCCTCTGCTGGGTAGCAATGTCACAGACTGCATGGAAGCACGCAGCTTCTGAGATGCCATAGCCCTCTTGGGAATAGGGGATCGGCCCCTACTTGCAACCCCATCGTCTACGTCGCTTACTGTGAGGATTTGTGCACCTTCAAAGGAATTGTCCATCAGGACCTCAAGAGGAGGGGGTGGCAGACTTTGTACGTCTAAGTCATCTGTCCTACAACTGCTGACCCCACTGCTTAGAATGGCCTCGATGTCACCTACTCCAGGCATAACAAGGACCCCACACTTTCGAACACCTTCGATAGGCCCTAACATTTTGGAGGCCTCTTGTTTGGGCTCTTCCACCCCCTGGCTGAAGGTGTCAATCAGCCTTTTGACAGAATTCCTTCCCCGGTACAGCCCTGAGGACAGACGAGGTGACAGTGGAGGGCTAGGAGGTGGGGTGGCTTTCAACAGCCCCTTGGTGGTTGTCTTGTCTTTCTTTTCATTTTCCTCCTCCATGTCCTTGCTTGCCCCCTGTTCCCAGGAGCTACACTTATTAAGCCCTGCCTTGTCCTGAATTGGAAAAGTGTTGTTGTTCTTCCGCAGGGTGGATTGTAGACGTTTGGATGCCAGGGACTTTGCAGTATATCCTGGGTTCTGTTTAGTGGGACCTGTCTTGGCATTCTCTTCCATCCTGCCTTTGCTCATCCTCTCTAGCCTCTGACTCAGATCCCTCTGTGTCCTCTCTAGTTCAAGCAATGTTGGATCTTCACCTTTGCTGCGGAGGGATTCTACAGACTGTGAACGGCTCTCTTTGGGAACAGGGGTCTTTTTAATTGCCCTCTGTACAGGGGCTGCTGTTTGGGGCCTTTTTGGTGATCGCTCCTCCCCCTCTGTCCACTGGCGCCTGCTGGTCTTGGGGCTATCTGTTGGTTTAGTTTTGGCACTGTCACATTGTGAGGGAACAAATCTAATCCGACCACTTATGGCATCTTTCATTTTCAGGGTCATTTCCACATTTTGAGGGTTCTCTATGCGCCTGGGAACCAGGCGATTAGGTTGCTGGTTAGGATCAGATGGTAAGGAGTTAGATTGCTTCCTGCCACCTTCTCCCTCCTCTTCCCCCTCCTCATCATTGTCATCCTCCTCACCATCATCTAAAAAGGCAGATCCTAATAGTGACTCTGTGTCTTTATGCTCTTTACCCATTCTGGTGCAGGCCGAGTCTATGGAGTTTAGGGAGTTGCTTGGACTCACTTTCTTGGTAAACTTTCGCCTTGGTGCCCCTTGCCGGACTAGGGGAGCATTGCTGCCAATGGGACTGTAAGGAGTGGTTTGGTTGGTCGCGGTGTACTCACAGCTTTCACGGTGAATTCTTTCAGACCCAGCTAGTGACTCGCTCTCGGCCCCAATTCCACTGTCCTCACTGAACAATGCAGAGTCCTCTGGTCCGGTCGTACGGAGTGAGGCAGCCTCAATGCGAGTCAGCAACTGCATCAGTCTTGTCTCCACATTACGCTTAGCTTTTAATTTCTCCTCCAGCAGCTCAGAGACAGAGCTGAAGTACTCAGCCGCCTCCTCTAAGGCAGAGTTCCCAATGCCACCCACAGACTGGCCCACATTTTGCATCCTTTGAGTGGTATACTGAAGTAGCTGCTGCAAGAGGTCTGGTGAAGACTCAACATTGGTGGATCCAGACGTGAGGGGGGGGAAACTGGATAGGTTTTTCATTGGGCTTGGCCAGGCGAGATGCTCCCCATTGTCCTTCAGAAGCCTTTCACCCTCGTCTGCCATTTCCTCCAGCCGTCGGTTGATTTCCTCGTAGCGCATAGCCATGAAGGTCACCATTGGCTGCACAGACACCTGGGTTTGGGTCGCCTGGTCCAGGAGCCGCAGCAGAATCTCATATTTGCTGATGCTTGGGTTTAAATAGGCATACACAGCCTGGTGGGCTTTCACTAAAGGTTCCGGAAAATCTACTTTCTGCTCCACAAGGGGAGATTTTTTCTCCTTATCTTTCTTTTTGGTCGGTTTGATTCCTTTGCCATTTTTCTTTGGTTTTCGTCCACCCTTTTTGTCAGCCATGTCTTGACTATCTCCTTGTTTCTCTTTTACATGTGGCCCTGTCTCTTGAGTCACCACTTTTCTGTCAAGGATGACCCCCTCTGGAACCAACTCGGTCAGGGAGGGTCTCTTTTTCTGTGGGGTTGAAGGTGCTTCCTTCTGAACAGAGTAGTTCTGACCAGCCAGTCTACTCTCCCCACTTCCTCTCTCCCAAGTCTCTCCATCTGTGTCTCCTGTTCCGGAGGAGCCTCCACTCCCTCCATCATTAGACTGGGACTTCCCTTGACTCTCTTGGCCCCCTGGTAGTAGTGTCCTTCCGCTCCTAAAGGTGGCCTGACCCGGAAAATTGTTACCTTTAGACGGGGAACAGCCCATTGCGGCAGCTCAATTTATGTTGATTCCCTCAGTGAACAAGAGCTCTGTGAAACTCCCACAAAGACTGAGGGGAAATAACCTCCACAAATGAAAGAGAATAATAGCCAAGGTCCTTAGCTATCAGCTGCACCTGTCATCTTCAGATGGCTCCAATCCGCGACAGAGTTGTTGATACTGGCAGGTTCTTTGTCCTTACAAAAAAGAAGACGACAACACAAAACAGAGACAAATCCATTCAAAAGTGTCCTATTTTCTTGCCTATCGTAGATAGGCTTTAACAAAATATCTGCATATCCATTTTCATGTTTGCTGATAATTCCCTTTGCATAACATCAACATCTTACAGCTTGTCCTATGGAACAACATCCCTGTGTACTTGTAGAGGACAAGGAGCTGAAAGGATTAGAGAGGCTTTCAGTGAACTCCACAGTGTGCACATGGCACATTAAAGCAAAGAAAAAAATCACACTCGTAAGACCTTAAGCTCATTACGGTAATCAGGGCTGCTTTCAGGTGGCTTTTTATAGAACAGACAACAATATCTCACTGTTTAGTGCCCTAGCCGAACCCAAAGGATACTGTAAATACAGTATACTGCCAAGTAAAATGGACTGGATGCTCAAAATCAACTCCTATATTAATATTGTTATTTCTATACAACAGATGAACAAATAGTGGGGTTTTCAATTGAACTCAACCTGAACAGCTTTGCTCATGCACATTATGTAATCCAAAGTATACTTGCAATCAATAGCTGGTTATTCTACACTCTCAGAAAAAAAGTTATGGTTAGGGTACAGCATTGTTCCCTGGGGTACAAAAATATAAAAATACACATTTTACCTTCAGTGGTACACACAATGATCTCACATGGTACTGTTCGGGACCTTATAGGGTACATGCGCAGATAATCTAGTATAATCATTTTTATATAAAAAAGGTACACTCATCACACACTCGCAACAAAATGGGTACGGTGACGCTACATTTCTGTTTAACAGGGTGGATGTATGGATTAGTGGGGGAGTGGCTTTCAGTTAGTTCTTTCTGGCCACCCGTTAGTTGAAGTGTTGTACCAGTTTAAGTGATCTGTGGTTATGTTAATATGTTTTTTTGCATGTCTGCTTTATAAACTGGTTGGTATTTAATGAGCTTACTATTGTACTAGAGCAGTGGTATTATTTAACCATCTTACATATAAAACCTTATTGTTCATAAAAAATTGTGAATAGCTCACCACAGGGTAATGAGAAGGGTGTGCTTGAAAGGATGCACATAACTCCGCAATGTTGGGTTGTATTGGAGAAAGTCTGTCTTAAATCATTTTCCACACACAGTCTGTGCCTGTATTTAGTTTTCATGCTAGTGAGGGCCAAGAATCTACTCTCACATAGGTACGTGGTTGCAAAGCGCATCATTGTCTTAACAGCACGATTTGCCAAGGCAGGATACTCTGAGCGCAGCCCAATCCAGAAATCTGGCAATGGCTTCTGCTTAAAATTCAATTTTCACAGAACCGCTTGTTGCAATTTCGATGAGGCTCTCTTGTTCAGATATCGGTAAGTGGACACGAATCATCGTTTGTGTCATCCGTTTCGGGAAAGTACCTGCGTAATTGCGCACCCAACTCATTCAGGTGCTTCGCTATATCACGTTTGACATTGTCCGTAAGTTTGTGTTCATTTGCACACAAAAAAATGATACAATGATGGCAAGACCTGTGTGTTGTCCTTGTTAATGCAGACAGAGAAGAGCTCCAACTTCTTAATCATAGCCTCAATGTTGTCCCGCAAATTGAATATAGTTTCGGAGAGTCCCTGTAATCCTAGATTCAGACTATTCAGGGGAGAAAAAACATCACCCAGATAGGCCAGTCGTGTGAGAAACTGAAGTGAAAATTATGGTCAGTAAAGAAAACTTTAGTCTCGTCTCTCAATTTAAAAAAAAAACGTGTCAATACTTTTCCCCTTGATAACCAGCGCACTTCTGTATGTTGTGAAAGCGTTACATGGTCGCTGCCCATATCATTGCATAGTGCAGAACATACACAAGACTTCAGGGGCCTTGCTTTAACAAAGTTAAGCATTTCCACTGTAGTGTCCAAAACGTCTTTCAAGCTGTCAGGCATTCCCTTGGCAGCAAGAGCCTCTCGGTGGATGCTGCAGTGTACCCAAGTGGTGTCGGGAGCAACTGCTTGCACGCGCGTTACCACTCCACTATGTCTCCCTGTCATGGCTTTTGCGCCATCATTACAGATACCAACATGAGCTGCAGCTACGTTTGGCTACATAACGACCGTTGGTGGAATTCCCGCGAGAGAGTAACAGTTAATGTGATTGGATGTTAATTATTTGACTGGGCTACCTGTGTTTGACATTGTGTTGTTATTTTGCTGAACACTAGCTGGTTGAATTTTATTTTTGGCAGTGAAATGAGGCTACTCAGGTGAGAGAAAAAAACTCACCCAAATGTATAGCCCCATTGGAAAATATAAAGAAAAAAACATGTTAAAAAATAATATACTGTATATATACACACACACACACTACTGTTCAAACGTTTAGGGTCACTTAGACATTTCCATGTTTTCGAAAGAAAATAAAAAAAATTGTCCATTGAAATAACATCAAATTGATCAGAAATACAGTGTAGGCATTGTTAATGTTGTAAATGACTATTGTGCTGGAAACGGCTGATTTTTTTATGGAATATCTACATAGGCATACGGGGGCCCATTATCAGCAAMCATCATTCCTGTGTTCCAATGGCACGTTGTGTTAGCTAATCCAAGTTTATTATTTTAAAAGGCTAATTGATCATTAGAAAAGCATTTTGCAATTATGTAAGCACAGCTGAAAACTGTTGTCCTGATTTAAGAAGCAATAAAACGGGCCTTTTTTAGACTAGTTGAGTATCTAGAGCATCAGTATTTGTGGGTTTGATTACAGGCTCAAAATGGCCAAAAACAAAGACTTTCTTCTGAAACTCATCAGTCTATTCTTATTCTGAGAAATTAAGGCTATTCCATGTGAGAAATTGCCAAGAAACTGAAGATCTCGTACAATGCTGTGTACTACTCCCGTCACAGAACAGCGCAAACTGTCTCTAATCAGAATAGAAAGAGGAGTGGGAGGCCCCAGTGCACAACTGAGCAAGAGGACAAGTACATTAAAGTGTCTAGTTTGAGAAACAGACACCTCACAAGTCCTCAACTGGCGGCTTAATTAAATAGTACCCGCAAAACACCAGTCTCAACGTCAACAGTGAAGATGCGACTCCGGGATGCTGGCCTTCTTTTGCCCATCTTAGTCTTTTCTTTTTATTGGCCAGTCTGAGACATGGCTTTTTCTTTGCAACTCTGCCTAGAAGGCCAGCATCCCAGAGTCGCCTCTTCACTGTTGACGTTGAGACTGGTGTTTTGCAGGTACTATTTAATGAAGCTGCCAGTTGAGGACTTGTGAGGGGTCTGTGACCCCAAACTTTTGAACAGTAGTGTATATATATATTACAGTGGGCAAAAAAAGTATTAGTCAGCCACCAATTGTGCAAGTTCTCCCACTTAAAAAGATGAGAGAGGCCTGTAATTGTCATCATAGGTACACTCAACTATGACAGACAAAATGAGAAAAAGAAATCCAGAAAATTACATTGTAGGATTTTTAATGAATTTATTTGCAAATTATGGTGGAAAATAAGTATTTGGTCACCTACAAACAAGCATTTCTGGCTCTCACAGACCTGTAACTTCTTCTTTAAGAGGCTCCTCTGTCCTCCACTCGTTACCTGTATTAATGGCACCTGTTTGAACTTGTTATCAGTATAAAAGACACCTGTCCACAACCTCAAACAGTCACACTCCAAACTCCACTATGGCCAAGACCAAAGAGCTGTCAAAGGACACCAGAAACAAAATTGTAGACCTGCACCAGGCTGGGAAGACTGAATCTGCATAGGTAAGCAGCTTGGTTTGAAGAAATCAACTGTGGGAGCAATTATTAGGAAATGGAAGACATACAAGACCACTGATAATCTCCCTCGATCTGGGGGCCACGCAAGATCTCACCCCGTGGGGTCAAAATGATCACAAACGGTGAGCAAAAATCCCAGAACCACACGGGGGGGACCTAGTGAATGACCTGCAGAGAGCTGGGACCAAAGTAACAAAGCCTACCATCAGTAACACACTACGCCGCCAGGGACTCAAATCCTGCAGTGCCAGACGTGTCCCCCTGCTTAAGCCAGTACATGTCCAGGCCCGTCTGAAGTTTGCTAGAGAGCATTTGGATGATCCAGAAGAAGATTGGGAGAATGTCATATGGTCAGATGAAACCAAAATATAACTTTTTGGTAAAAAACTCAACTCGGCGTGTTTGAGGACAAAGAATGCTGAGTTGCATCCAAAGAACACCATACCTACTGTGAAGCATGGGGGTGGAAACATCATGCTTTGGGGCTGTTTTTCTGCAAAGGGACCAGGACGACTGATCCGTGTAAAGGAAAGAATGAATGGGGCATGTATCGTGAGATTTTGAGTGAAAACCTCCTTCCATCAGCAAGGGCATTTGATGATGAAACGTGGCTGGGTCTTTCTGCATGACAATGATCCCAACAACACCGCCCGGGCAACGAAGGAGTGGCTTCGTAAAGCATTTCAAGGTCCTGGAGTGGCCTAGCCAGTCTCCAGATCTCAACCCATAGAAAATCTTTGGAGGGAGTTGAAAGTCCGTGTTGCCCAGCAACAGCCCCAAAACATCACTGCTCTAGAGGAGATCTGCATGGAGGAATGGGCCAAAATACCAGTAACGTGTGTGAAACCTTGTGAAGACTTACAGAAAACGTTTGACCTCTTGTCATTGCAACAAAGTAATATACACAAATATGAATAAACTTTTGTTATTGACCAAATACTTATTTTCCACCATAATTTGCAAATAAATTCATAAAAAATCCTACAATGTGATTTTCTGGAATTCTTTTTCTCATTTTGTCTGTCATAGTTGAAGTGTACCTATGATGAAAATTACAGGCCTCTCTCATCTTTTTAAGTGGGAGAACTTGCACAATTGGTGGCTGACTAAATACTTTTTTGCCCCACTGTACATACATACATTTGTATTTTTAAATGTGAATCATATTTTTATTTTGCGTACCCCTGATGGCATTGTACCCCAGTTTGGGAATACCTGTACTAGAGGAAGCTCTGCAGAGTGGTCACTAGCTGGCTCAGCCACAAGGTCATACAATCTTTTGATTTTAAACCTAACCTTAACCAGAATGCTAACCCAAATGCCTAACCCTAACCTTAAATTACGACCAAATTATGTTGTTAATYTTAGTTTTCATATAGTTTTACGGTCAGTCAACCTGCTCTTTATAATGGCTTACATAAGAATGTGACAATGAAGAGCTGTCAATATTGTAGTGAACCTTGGTATGGACCTCTTGGTGTAATGGTTAAGGTGGTGGCTTGACAATTGCTGGACCCAGGTTCAATTCCTGGTCGGGGTTCCACTTTAATTCGCTCTACTGGTGTCAGAAGAGGGATGGCAGATAGATTTGTAAGTGTTAGGGACCTGATATTGAGAAGAGATACATTTTTGCCACTTACAAGGGACCTACGGCTTTGTCACTGTGGTGGTACCATAAAAAGGCCAATTTCTACCTTTTCTAAAGGTACGCTTTTGTACCTGTGGGCTCTATGATACACTATTGACTATTTTAAGGTACAAAATGCAAGAGGACACCTATGTACCTATACTTAATGGTACAATGCATGTACCTTACAGGGCACCACTACAGTGAYCCCACTATCACAGCCAATAAACTCTGTAACTGTTTAAAAGTCACCATTGGCCTCTGAGCGGTTTACTTCCTCTCCGGCAACTGAGTTAGGATGTACGCCTGTACCTTTTCTATAATAACCTAAAGTGATACTGGCAAGAGCAGTGTGCGGGTCTTTATTTTCTTTAAGATTTCATGTAATTATTCCCACGCAAGCCGACTCAGATGTTTGAGTGCTTTTCCTATTTTGAAATACAATTATCAGATCAAACGTATATCTACTGAGTAAAAGGCTCAAATCCTTGGGTGAAGTCATTGTGCTTGCTGAAGTTAGGGACTTTGTTATTAAGGATGTCGATGCTGAAGATATGTATGGCCATGATCTGGAGTTACATGCAGTTTTCTTATTGCTTCTTGTTTACAATTTTCACCAGCCTTGTCATTAGGCATACCTCTTGTTTTACCTTACATAATAAACAAACAAACCACCAAAATATATATATTGTTATCCTAGCTTAAGTTCAAGTTTAAGTATTTTAAATCTTTGTTGAAGACCATTTTAGTTCACCTTCAGAGGTCATCTTACCAAACCTCTTAATGATCAGACACTTTTTTTCAATTTTCACCTAAAATGACATACCCAGATCTAACTGCCTGTAGCTCAGGCCCTGAATCTTGATACCATTTGAAAGGACTTTGAAACACTTTGAACTTTGGGGAAATGTGAAAGGAATGTAGGAAAATATAACACATTAGATCTGGTAAAAGATAATACAAAGAAAAAATCCACCTTTTTTGTATTTGTTTGGTACCATCATCTTTGAAATACAAGAGAAATTTGTTCTATTTYGGCCACTAGATGGCAGCAGTGTATGTGCAAAGTTTTAGACTGAACCAATGAACCATTTCTGTTCAAAATGTTGTACCAAGACTGCTCAAATCTGCCTAATTTGTTTATTAATAACTTTTCAAGTTCAAAACTGTGCACTCCCCTCAAACAATAGCATGGTATTCTTTCACTGTAATAGCTACTGTAAATTGGACAGTGCAGTTAGATTAACAAGAATTTAAGCTTTCTGCCAATATCAGATATGTCTATGTCCTGGGAAATGTTCTTGTTACTTACAACCTCATGCTAATCGCATTAGCCTACATTAGCTCAAACCTCCCGTGGGGGCCCCACCGATCCTAAAGAAGCTTTTTTTAGGCTCACTGCAGTAAATATACCCACACTTCCCAAGAGGGCTCTATTAATAGTGTGCCTGAAAGGGGAACACCTTTCTATTCTCTTCAATTGCCTGGTCGACTGTACTTCAGCCTCACTTGGATCAATATATTACAGAAAAGGTAACAGGAGAAGAGATAAGAGGGATGAAAAAGCAGGTGTGCGCAAGGAGGCCTATGTTARGGTTCGTTCCTTACGTCCTTCTTTGTCAATCATTGGTTCATTGGTGAAATTAGCATTATGACAATATCTTTAATTAAATCATTCAAAAACCTTTATTAATTGCAATTGCAGACAGAAGTTGACAAACAGGAACATAGCACGCATGTTTCTGAGTAAGTTCTGCCTCAAACAAGGTCTCAAGTTGTTTTATTAAACCGAAGTCCCGCCTTAGTGATGTCACTGACTAAGTCATTACCTTTTTACTCTTGAGACCAAAACCCTATATAAACAATGGCTTTTAGTGGTATCTTAAACTTAGCAGTAAACGTCCACTCCCCAAAGCTGATTTATTGTGGAATGTCTAACTAGTCTCTTATCTCCCACACTCCCCTGCAGAGTTCTCTCTCAGTCACACACACACACACACACACACACACACACACACACACACACACAGAGAAACAGAGAGAGAAAGAAAACAACCGTGGAACAATTCTAAAACTATATAATGAATATATATATATTGTTAATCTATAGTCTAGGACCCTATAAATGTAAGGAGGGAGGGGTCTTATAACCCCTCCCCTTCTATTAATATAACATAAGCATAATCAATTATTCTAATACATCAAACATTTGTACAGCCCCAAATCATGACCGCTAGGTGAATCCTGACACCTACAAACCTGACTCAGTTACACCAGCTCTGTCAGGAGGAATGGGCCAAAATTCACCCAACTTATTGTGGGACGCTTATGAAAGGCTACCTGAAATGTTTGACCCAAGTTAAACAATTTAAAGGCAATGCTACCAAATACTAATTGAGTGTATGTAAACTTCTGACCCACTGGGAATGTGATGAAAGAAATAAAAGATGTAATAAATAATTCTCTCTACAATTATTCTGACATTTCACATTCTTAAAATAAAGTGGTGAAAAAGTGGTGTTCACTGACCTAACACAGGGACTTTTTACAAGGATAAATGTCAGGAATTGTGAAAAACTGAGTTTAAATGTATTTGGCTACGGTGTATCTAAACTTCCGACTTCAACTTTACTTCCAGGTCAACTGTAATATGAATACCATTGTAAAGCACAATTTCTACCGTTTCCAGCAAAATCAATGACGAGCCCTTCATGCTGCCCGTCTCTGCATGATTAAAATAGGCAATGAGCGCCGTCGGGTCTTTTTAAAAATGGCAGATGGGGAAGCGAAACCTACTGCGTGATATGGAAAGGGGGAGATAAGCCGTGTGGGGCTCTGTCCAACTTATCCCTTYTAAAATGTAAATAAAACACTATAAAGAGTTTATATAATGTTTCATTACATACCTATTTGAAGGTTTGTGTTGAATTTGAATTGGGTTTTTAGCGCGGCGCTAAAGCTAACAGCGGCTGATGATGTCTTGTAGTGATGATGCAAAAAATGAATGCATTCTCTTATTTGTAATCTGCGAGAGAAGCACTACACCTGGTGGAGAGGCTGTACCACACAGAATTAGTTGCATAATGCATGCTGTACGTTACGGCATGACACGTCACAATTTAACGTACATYGTCAGAGGGGTCGTTTTTTCCCCAACTTTTCTCCAATACTATTGGGCCATGACCATGTCAATCAACGCTTGAATAGAAACATAGTTCATGTCGTGGAAATATTCGGTCAATCATATTTCACAAATACCGGAGGATATGAGTTCAAATAGACTTTTTATTATTTCATAACAAAAGCCGAGCTGGTTCATGAATACAACTGCCTTCCAGTCTTGGCACACACGTTTTATACATTATTCCACCTTACGTCATACTCATAGTAACTCCTCTTAATGGCTCATCCCCTCTGGCATTTAGCCACTGTTATCATATTGCCTTGCACTAAGTTTCATATTAGGGCATGGAACCCGTAGAGCTACAGAAATAGGTTCATGCATGTAGGACAACAGTAACAGACCATGGCACTGTACAGGAATAACCAGACATGTCATCCTGCTAACTCCTCTGAAAGGGACACTCCTGTTCTGGAAAAGACCCAGGTGCATGTCTAATGGTGTCTAATGACCCAGAGCACATATAGAGTGCACTAGTCTTGCTGGYTCCTTCTGAAATAAATAATTGCCACATATGTATTAAAAAAGTCACAATATTCACACCCCGGATTTTGATTCCAACACAGTCGTTACAGTCCCATTAGTTTTCATTGCAGCCTCATTTGAATGCCGCGGTTGTGCAAATTTGTACGGAATGAGGTTAGTCACCGTTAGCTAACTGCCAGGTTTGTCTGTCAGGCTAGCTAGAAAAGTTGTGTGGCTGCACTGGTGAAACGTCAAGCTGTCACTTTCACTACCGAACATTAGCCATACAGTCAACTAGCCACGAAATAGAGATTAGAGGAATTCGTATATATCTGTCGGAATATATTAAACACTAAACTATTCCACCTTTTTGTGAGACATGATGTCCTCTAGAAACCATGAAAAAACAGGTATGTGAATCCTAGGACGAGGCATAGGAATGAAAAAGATAGAGTGAGAAATACCATTTATTTACAAAAATAGACTTGATTTACAATACAGATTTTTAAATAGTTGATTGTCTGTTTTTTTGTACATATAATAATGTTCTTATAGGAAAATTGTGTATGACTGTTTTAATATTTTTGGAATGGCCCACGCCTGTGTCTGACAGACCATGTGGGTGCAATTAGCCAAACATTGTTAGACACTGAAACCATTAATTTCCACACTATGATTCCTGATCCTGGTGACTACACCAAATGGGAATTATGTGATAACTCGGCCATGTTTTTGTATGAGGTGAGGTCAGGTAACTATGCACTTTCAGAAGGGGAGCGTGGTATAGAGAAAGCTAGTTGAATAACAGAGCTTCTTTTCACATAAGTCAAAGCAATAACATTAGCATCATCAGATACACCTGCAGTTTTCAGGGCTGTGCTTGTACAATAAATGCCTATAAGAATACTTAAATAATAGTAGAAAAGTGCCAACAAATAGAAGTAGCAAATGTGCAGCATTTCAGGGATATGTGCCCATGGCTGTTCCTGGCAGTTCAAACTTTGCTAATGACATATACGCTCTCAATAAAAAGGTTTAGAATTGTACTTAAGAGTACAAACGTACAGTATGTCACTGTGGTGGTACCCTGTCCATTGTACCTTTTTAGTTTTAGGTACTTAACTGTACCTTTGCAGTTCGTACCTTAAGAGCCAATAGTGTACATGTCACGCCCTGACCTGAGATATCTCTGTTTTCTTTATATTTTGGTTAGGTCGGGGTGTGACTAGGGTGGGTACGTTCGTTTTTGTATTGTCTAGGKTTTTTTGTATGTCTATGGTGGCCTGATATGGTTCCCAATCAGAGGCAGCTGGTTATCGTTGAGACTTAGTCTTGGTAATTTCTTCAAACAATCATCTTCATTTAATATCGATTAATTATTGCAATAATGAGACCGTCAGCCCACCAGTCTAGACAGAGTCTAACAGACGATGCACAGTTTTTATTTAGCTGATACCAAGATTGCTTAGTCAGTCATTTCTAAACTTCCCATAAGCCACCTTGGTTTTCTACACAGGATGATCTTTTACTTAGTTTCCCAGATGCCAGGAAGATGAGACAATGAGGCATTGTTATTAACTCTTCCAGGCTCTCTCTATCTCGAGTCACACACACCACATCTTGTCTATAGAATGCTATCTTTTAGGTTTTTATCACCGACWCAAATCAATTGTCAGCTTCAAGCTATCTCTAGTAGAAGCCATGTCCTCAACACCCAGACTAGCTGCAGGGTGCTAGAGTGGAGACCATAAAACACAGCATTAGCAGGACAGAAATATCTTACTGTTCGTTAAGTAAATAATTGTTACATATCCAACAAATGAGGTGAATACATAATTTTCCCCTCACAATGTCTACAATTTTTTTCCTGAGGTCTTGGCTGATTTCTTTTGATTTTCCCATGATGTCAAGCAAAGAGGCACTGAGTTTGAAGGTAGGCCTTGAAATACATCCACAGGTACACCTCCAATTGACTCAAATGATGTCAATTTGCCTATCAGAAGCTTCTAAGGCCATGACATAATTTTCTGGAATTTTCCAAGCTGTTTAAAAGGCACAGTCAACTTAGTGTATGTACATTTCTGACCCACTGGAATTGTGGTACAGTGAATTATAAGTGAAATAATCTGTCTGTAAACAATTGTTGGAAAAATTACTTGTGTCATGCACAAAGTAGATGTCCTAACCGACTTGCCAAAACTATAGTTTGTTAACAAGAAATTTGTGGAGTGGTTGAAAAACGAGTTTTAATGACTCCAACCTAAGTGTATGTAAACTTCTGACTTCAACTGTATATATTCTTAATCCATTCCTTACTTAGATTTACGTGTATTTTGGGTATATGTTGTGAAACTGTTAGATATTACTTGTTAGATATTACTGCACTGTCGGAGCTAGAAGCACAAGCATTTCGCTACACCCGCAATAACATCTGCTAAACACGTGTGTGACCATAAAGTATTTCTTTACTTTATGAAAAGCCATCTGACCATAACTGTTCTGGTAGTTTTGTTAATTGTTTGAGTGCATGGGATTTCCCCACAATTTGCCAAACCAAATGAGAAGATTGTAACAAATTTGCATTTAACCACATTCAGGCTTCCCTTTTTCATTTCTTTTGTGTGTGGCGTGTTTCGGAAACTACCAGAAAGCCTTTGGTTTAGGTCCTTCAGATGTTTTTTTTTTAGGAATTGTGTGATGTTAGTTTCTTATTTTAATCACATGGACCTCAACCTTTTTATCCCCTTTTACTGGGGTTTAGTCCAACACCGTCTTCTTGATGCATTCTGCCATACTGGTACTGGCGTCTGCCTGCAAAACAAAATAACATTACAATGCAATGTTCCACTGCATTAACCCCATACAGAAACCAGCTACCTGCATTACCCCCTGGACCGAAACTAACCCTGACAACCTGTACCTCCCTACTCCCTGTGAAGGGAGGCCTTCCCGAGGTGTGAGCCTTGTCTGAGAGAGCAAATTGGAACAGAAAGGGGTGGAACTTGCACAGAGGGTAAATTCATGTCATTTTTTAAATTGATGATATTAATAATCTGGGGAATACATAACCCGTTTAACAACTCATCTATGGAAATGTATCTGGACTTCACAAGTATAGACAACTGAAAAACTTGACTTGAGCCTATGTTGTCATTGATGTGGATACTAACCCATACACCCTTTCATCTTTCCATTACTTCAGAATACATTTGTTAAAACAGTATAATGTTATAAGGACATAAAAACTTAATGGTATTTTTTGGGGGGATTTAAAACTTGTGTTGTGTTTTGTCTTGGGGTACTCTCTGTATGTGCAGGTTTCTCTTTGAGTCCTTGCCACAAAGACTGGATCACCGAGTCATCTAGGTGATCACTGAGAAGTGGAACCTTTGCCTACTTTACCTCAGGGCCTGTGGTGAAGTAACCAAAGGCTCCACCCCCCCAGATCATAGAATTTGTTCCGTGCCACAGGCGCCCACGAGGAGGGACTCCAGGCTGCTAAATGAGAATAAACTGGGAAGTTCTGATGTGTTTATTTCTAGAAAGTGAATTGAATTCTCAAATGAATACACAAAACACTGATAACCAATGCAAATGTTTTTCTTTAAAAATAATAGTGGACAAGACAATATTCTGTTGACTATGGGCTATTCATGTTACATTTGCAACAGGTTGGATTGGAGGTTTGCGTAAAAAACGGATTATACACGAAACACATTCAGTCTCAGTAGCAAGTTGACAGAAGTTTGCTCCGACGGGGGTGTCACATCACACGGGTAGCTAAATCGTATTTTTTCTTTGGTTACGAGTTAGTGAACGCGAAGGAAATCTGCACGTCCTCAGCGTGCTGTCAGCCTGGCGCTCTGCTAATTTATGTGATAGCGGCTCGGAAAACATTCTGCGGTTTGATTGGTTTGACGCTGAAAATAATGCTGCCCAGTGCTAGGCTTGAATGTACAACGACCCAGGGTAGCTGTAAATTCTGACTTTACCATCTTCCATGGAGCCTGAAAGAACCGGAGAACGCAAAACGGAAGTGCGCATTTTGGAACATACGTATGATGTGAACAACAATAGCGGAATCAGCGGTTCGCCTTCAAAATAAAAGTTTCAATTGAAACTGATACAAACGGGGAAAAGTATCTAATGTTATTTCTC
This sequence comes from Salvelinus sp. IW2-2015, assembly GCF_002910315.2. Taxonomy (NCBI): domain Eukaryota; kingdom Metazoa; phylum Chordata; class Actinopteri; order Salmoniformes; family Salmonidae; genus Salvelinus; species Salvelinus sp. IW2-2015. Next base: position 733,365 of record NW_019942514.1, read on the forward strand.
GCTGTTAAAGTCCCGCAATAAAAGCTACAACACTAATATTTGTGAAACATYTTTACAGTTCTATTCTACGAGTGTCACTGAGTAAGCTGATACCCCATTTCATGGACCTAAAATCAGCTGTACATTACAATATGAATGTCCAATACGCAGAATAGGCTGAATAGTGAGGTGATTTCGCACAGTTGAAGTGCCGCATTTGGTTTGCAACAGTTGGGGGTTGTATAAACCTACCTGTGCAACAATGAATAATTTTACAAATGCCAACTCTCCCGTGCCATTAGACTAACTAGCCAAAGAATGAACGTGAAACTAATAATTTACCATGGAAATCGTAAACACGTAGAATTCTATTCATTCATTAAAACCCCTTAGAGTCTATTGATGCACCGTTGCGTCAATCTAAGTAATTTAACAAAAAATTCTCCATCAAAATCTGTCAATTTAATCTAGAGACGTCTCAAGCCGCCTATGGCAACCTTCCGCATCTGCGGTGGAAGGTGGCCGAGCTACCATGGTGTTTGTCAGATCATGAGACATCCTTCTCACGAAAACATCTGTCACGTCCGAACGGTTTGGCCTACAAACTAATATGACCACTGTATGGAAAAATGAGACTCATGAACACAACTCCTCTGAAGGTAAACTGTACCGGTTTAAACAATTTATGGAAGTATGGAGGTAGTTTTGTGCCTATCCAAAAAAGGGGGRAAAAACAATATATATTTCCTGAGCTTTCTTATATCTCCTAGATATAGGACAGACACTTCAAAAACTTATACCTTATGATCTATTTTTTTACTGTCATTGTTTGACATTAATGTGTTTTTCAGTGCGTTTCTATGGGCTATAGTAGTAAAGGCCAAATTCAATATTTCATCAGGTATTTTTTTAATATCTTTTTATACCTAAAGGGGTCCTACATTTCAAAATCAAATAGATACATGATCCATCGCCTCCTGAGTGGCGCAGTGTGCCACTAGAGATTCTGAGTTCGAGTCCAGGCTCTGTCGCAGCCGGCCGCGACCGGGAGACCCATGGGGCGGTGCATAATTGGCCCAGCGTCGTCCGGGTTAGGGGAGGGTTTGGCCGTCAGGGATGTCCTTGTCCCATCACACACTAGCGACTCCTGTGGCGGCCAGGCGCAGTGCATGCTGACACGGTAGCCAGGTGCACAGTGTTTCCTCTGACACATTGGTGCAGCTGGCATCCGGGTTAAGTGGGCATTGTGTCAAGAAGCAGTGTGGCTTGGCTGGGTTGGGTTGGGTTGGGTTGGGTTGGGTTTCGGAGGGCGCACTGCTCTCGACCTTCGCCTCTCCCTAGTGCGTACGGGAGTTGCAGCAATGAGACAAGACTAACTACCAATTGGATACCACGAAATTAGGGAGAAAACAGGGTAAAAAAAACWAAAATAAATATAAAAGATACATGATCCGTTGTATGACCATCTTAAAACAATTCCATATGTCAGTTTAAGATCCTCAAATCTGGGGATTATCATGCGATAACTCTCCTAGCAGTTGTTAGGCCCGAGGTGGAGTTATCACACGATAAATCCTGGGTTCTCATGCCTTATTGCTTAAAAAATCTTGTTTTAGCCTTATCTAGTACAATTGTGGCTTGATTCCACTATTTTTAACCGGTTTGCATTCGTTTCAATGGGGGACTTTTATTTGGAAGCCGAATCTCAGATTCCACTATTGTTTCTCACAACACACACGTCAACATTAACATCGAGTTGAGGAATTTTGTTTCATCATCATGAGCATCCTGGACCAAACACAGAGACAGATTGCTCACCGGTTACTTTTTAGATAGGAAGACCAGGTACTGTAAATCGTTCTCTCTAAAGTGTTTGACATTGTACCAATAGCTAGAGTGGCAAATTGGTACGAGGTTGTGGTTTGTTGTTGTTTTTATGCGCAGCAAGCTTGGCCTGATCAGCTGTGGCCATTCATGCAGGTGTGTAGCTAGCTAGCTGAGCGTAAGTTAACGTTACCTTTTCATATCATTGTCATCCATTTTAATATTTTGAGTAAGCATCATCATTTACTCGTGAATGACGCCGTAGCTAGTATCTGGGAAAATGAGCAGCAGTGTATGTGAATGGGTAACTTGTGTAGTTAGCGTCAACTACTTAAGCAGAGCCTGTCTGCATGAAATGGACGAGCAACCCGGTCTAGTCGAAATATTGTTTTCGATTAGACCGGGTTGAATCTGACTATTGAGACTTCTAGTTGATAAAATGCATATGATATTTACAGCTCACGCTTCACCAGGATCCCTTGTGCTGGTTTGTGATAGTAAATTAACAAGATGATCATGTCTCTTGCTGCTGCTAGCTAGCTAGCGGGAAATGACAAAACACCCAAATAGGCTATACAGGGCTTTTGGTAATTGTATAGATGGCCTGGTTAATAGTCAAAAAGCTATCCCACTTTGCAGTCCCTATTGCTAACTGCAGCCACAAGAAGGAGGGGAGTTTGGTGAAAATATAGGCTAGTCTCTCTCCAGAATGGCTCAGCTGTCAATCAAATTGATTTATAAATCCCTTTTTATCAGCCATTGTCTCAAAGTGCTATACAGAAACTCAGCCGAAAACCCCAAACAGCAAGCAATGCAGATGTAGAAGCATGGTGGCTAGGAAAAACTCCCTAGAAAGGCAGGAACCTAGGAAGAAACCTAGAGAGGAACAAGGCTCTGAGGGGTGTCCTCTTCTGGCTGTGCCAGGTGGAGATTATAACAGTACATGGCCAATATGTTCAAACGTTCATAGATGACCAGCAGGGTATAATAATAATCACAGTGGTTGTAGAGGGTGCAACAGGTCAGCACCTCAGGAGTAAATGTCAGTTGGTTTTTCATAGCCAAGCATTCAGAGTTGGAGACAGCAGGTGTGGTAGAGAGAGAATACTTAATTCACACAGGACACCGGATAAGAATGGATTAATACTCCAGATATAACAGACTGATCCAAGCATAAATACTGCATAAATCAATACTGGAGGCTGAGACAGGAGGGGTCGGGAGACACTGTGGCCAAGTCCGACGATATCCCCGGACAGGGCCAWCCAGGCAGGATATAACCCCACCCACTTTGCCAAAGCACAGCCCCCACCACTAGAGGGATATCTTCAACCACCAACTTACTACCCTGGGACAAGGCCGAATATAGCCCACGAAGATCTCCCTTTAACGGCACAAACCCGAGGGGGGCGCCAACCCGGACAGGAAGATCACGTCAGTGACTCAACCCACTCAAGTGACACCCCTCTTAGGGACGGCATGGAAGAGCACCAGTATTTATTTAACTAGGCAAGTCAGTTAAGAACAAATTCTTATTTACAATGACAGCCTACCGGGGAACAGTGGGCTAACTGCCTTGTTCAGGGGCAGAACGACAGATTTTCAATCTAGCAACCTTTCAGTTACTAGTCCAACGCTCTAACCACTAGGATACCTGCCACCCAGTAAGCCAGTGACTCAGCCCCCGTAATAGGGTTAGAGGCAGAGACAGCAAGGGCGGTTCGTTGCTCCAGTACCTTTCCGTTCACCTTCACACCCCTGGGCCAGACTACACTCAATCATAGGACCTACTGAAGAGACGAGTCTTCAATAAAGACTTAAAGGTCGAGACAGAGTCTGCGTCTCTCACATGGATAGGCAGACCGTTCCATGAAAATKGAGCTCTATAGGAGAAAGCCCTGCCTCCAGCTGTTTGCTTAGAAATTCTAGGGACAATAAGGAGGCCCGCGTCTTGTGACCGTAGCGTACGTGTAGATATGTACTGTAGGACCAAATCAGAAAGATAAGTAGGAGCAAGCCCATGTAATACTTTGTAGGTTTGCAGTAAAACCTTGAAATCAGCCCTAGCCTTAACAGGAAGCAAGTGTAGCGAGGCTAGCACTCTAGTAATATGATAAAAGAACATGCCAATTCTTTTGCATTCATTGTTTTCATTGTGTGAATTGTGTTCCCTTTGATTGTTTATTTTTTATTAGTTCCCCATGAGATATATCATCGGTACTAAACAAATGTAATAGGGAAAAGAGTAGCTCAAGTCAAGACATAGAAAGGGAGGCGGACAGGCTGAGTAGAGAGAGAAATGCAATTGAAAGAACCTGAATTTTCCTTATATTTTTTACAGTTTTTATTTGTCTGCTTTATGTATTTTGACTTATTTGAAGATGGAAGTTATCGTTCTACTGCTGCATTGGCCTATAGGCTATGAGTTCCATGCGCTCATTTCTTTAGCTGCCAATGGATCACAGTGTGTCATTGTGTCCATATGGCAGAGGCTGGTGCTCTCACCATAGTTTAATTTCACTTTTAGATTTTTATCATTTTACTTCAGATGTTTATGATTAACCACGTGATTTTGAGAAACAAATCATAACTGGCATGCAGATCGGTAGAAATGGTATGATAAATTGTAAGCTTCCCCAAACTTGAAACTCACGCTCCGCCTTTGAAGTCTTTATACAATAATTGCCTCCGCATTTAAATGGTGGGATTTGCCTATAGGCTACTTTGAAGCAAGGTAAGACGTGCCTCATAATACGAAGTAAAACAGTCAGGTTTCAAACAATTAAGTAGGGCTGTGTTTTCAAAATGCATACTGCCTCCAGCTCACATTGTAAAGTAGTGGTGACGCKCCGATAGCCTGTTGCCTGCACTTGACTTGTGAATGGGAGGCGCACTTCAATTAGGTTACCAGTTGAGAAAAAAAATAGTAGGCCTAGCTCTTTTTTAAGTGTGCACCAAAAATGTTTTTTTAACATGGGACTGCATTTAGAATTGTTTGTCCATGAATGGGCTTATAAAAGCACATGATTTACTCCCACTGCAACCAGCTGAGGAGCTGCAGGAGAAATCCAGCTCAAAAGGCTCTGTATGCTGTGCGTGTGTGATTAGTTGTGTTAGCTATTCTTCATGTAGCCTAACAAAAATACACACACACCAATTTTATTCCACTTTATTATGCAAATCATAATGGTCAAATGTATTTCCATCAATGAATAAAAAGCAATATTTTGAAATGGGATTTTTTTTCTCTCTGTCATTTTTTGGGGCAACAGTTTTATCAACTTATATATTTTTTCTATCGGCCAAAAGCCGGGAATCCCAGTTTTGTGTGTGTGTGTGTGACCGCTCTTTTGTTGGTTTTGACCTAGCTCATGAGTGTTTCTGTGTGTAGTCTGTCTCCCTAGGCGGAGGGGTGGCCTCCCTCATTAACAATGATCCTACCTAGGTCTTTCTGAGACTAGTGTGTGGTTGTGTGTGTGTGTGTCTTTATTTGCCTGGCATCAAAGAGGAGCGGTGGCAGTGGGAAAAGGTCTCCCTTTCTCTCTCAGTAGGGCTAGGCAGGATGTGTGGTTACCCAGGTGGTGCCACCTGGCTGCTGTAGGCATTTCCATTGGCACCAATAAAGAACCTATACTAGGAGAGTAATTGAGTTAAACTCGTGTGTGTGTTGATATGTAGCCTTTTATAGCTTTTAAGTAGATTCTACCTGAAACAATACAACAAAGACCTCTTAAAGTCACCATTGGGCTCATGGTGAAATCCCTGAGGGGTTTCCTTCCTCTCCGGCAACTGAGTTAGGAAGGACGCCTGTATCTTTGTAGCGACTGAGTGTATTGATACACCATCCCAAGTCTAATAAATAACTTGATCTTGCTCAAAAGGGGTGTGTGATGGAAATGTTTATGCTTTTCTAATAACCCATTTGTGTTCATGCAAGTGACTGATTGAACACCTGGAAGAAATCCTCACTGTAGTATCTGCAATTTGGCAGTATGCCCAAACCCTTGTTTTGAGAATGATATCTCAGTTTCAAGGTCTCAGCTTGGAGAGAAGAAGCCTTGTGAGGTATTGGTCTGCCACATGCATGAACCAGTATTGGTCAGTCACATGAATAATAGCAAACAAATAATGAATAAGCTAAATCATGCAAATATTACTTTCTGTGTAAGTACATAAGAGAACTAAAACGGGACTGCCCCATTGGAACTCCTGATCGACATGTGTACTTGGTGCATTGAGTTGGTTGGAACCTCTTCAGCGCGCTGATAACAAACAATTATTAATTTAAGATGGACTTTGAGTGTCCCTGTGTAAGAATTTCCATGACAATTTGGAATCACGAACAGGATGATTGATTCTGCCTGTGGAGCTTTCCAATGTGGGTCTGTGAGGAAAACCGGTAACCGGTGGCGAGGGCAATTCCTGTCTGACCAAAAGAGGACGAGGACCCGCCCAGACCAAACACTTAGAGCGAGCTGCCCAGGAAACACATTATCCGTGAACAATTGAGGGATGGCAACTGATTTCAGTAAGTCAATTTAAATTAGTTGTATAATTGATTTCTATAAAAATTAACAAAGATGTAGGAGGGTACCACTAGTCATAAGTAATAGCACGAGGTGAATGTAAAAGTTGTCTGATATGACATATTAAGCATGAGATTTACATTTGAGATAATAAGAGGTTGAAATTTGGATATTAGGATAATAAGATATTGACTGAGTGTCCCTGTGTAAGAATATCCACAACAGATGTCTGCTTTTATATTTTTACCCATCTACCAATAGGTGCCCTTCTTTGAGAGGCATTGGAAAACCTCTCTGGTCTTTGTGGTTGAATCTGTGTTTAAAATCCACTGCTTGACTGAGGAACCTTACAGATAATCGTATGTGTGGGGTACAGAGATGAGATAGTCATAAACAAAATAAAAACATGTTTAAATACTATTATTGCAAACCAACATAGTGAGTCTATGCATCTTAAATGACTTGATTAGCACATATGTAACTCCTGAGCTTATTTAGGCTTGCATTAACTTAACAAATGGGTTGAATACTTATTGACTCAAGACATTTCAGCTTTTCATTTTTTATTAATTGTAAACATTTTGAAAAACACAATTCTACTTTGACATTATGGGGTATTAGCTCAATTTAATAAATATTTAAATTCRGGCTGTAACAACAAAATGTGGAAAAAGTCAAGGGGTGTAAATACTTTCTGAAGGCCCTGGATTGTTAATTGGACTCTTCTGTAATTTCTTTATTCCTTGTTAATTTGCATGACATTCTACTGCACTGTTGAAGCTATCCATTAGGCCTAGGAGATAGCTTTCGCTTGCAATTACATTTAGTGCTCATTTCACAGACTGAGACTGCTACAGCCCTCGGCTACTGGGGCCAAAGATTAGGAAACATATTACGAGCATGCAAATTCATAAGTGGATTTTTCAAACAGACATTCATGTGGATTTGCTTGTTAACATGAACACACACTGCACAATCCATGAAACAAGTACAAGTCAATGTCCACAAAGTTATTTACTAGAGACATTATTCAGGTTCAGGCTTACGTTTGACCCTTTTTTGGAAACAATTATTGTTGACCAACATCATCCACACTGACTGCCAAAAAAGGTTGGAATAATAGAGGAGGTGCATWAAGATGACGGCCCCCCGTGCACTTAAAACAAATTCCTTGTTTTGCTAAGTTCAGTGTATTGTACATTGCTCTTCGTTACAATTTTGTTCTTTTTATATGGTCATTAGCACAGCAAACATGTTCAACATTTTTGCTTCAAGAGGCTGGCAATTTGAAAAACTGAAAAAAAGGTAGATTGTGCTGATTTATTTGTTTACAAACTCAGTGGACAGTGCTAAAACAATGACATCATATCTGAATTCTGCCATCTTTATGCACGTTCTCCATTGGAGTAGCCTAAGCGTAGCCTACTTAGCCAACATATTACATAAAGGTGTAAAGCCCCATTTCACATTCAGCTCAGTGGCCCAGTGGCTTAAAACTTCTTATGGCTTGGGGGCAGTATATCGACATCTGGATGAGAAGCGTGCCCAAAGTAAACTGCCTGTTACTCAGGCCCAGAAGCTAGGATATGCATATATGGTAGATTTTGATAGAAAACACTCTAAAGTTTCCAAAACTGTTAAAATAATGTCTGTGAGTATAACATAACTGATATGGCAGGCGGAAACCTGAGAAAAATCTATCCAGGAAGTAGGATTTCTTTGATGTGGATAGTTTTCAATTGAATGCCTATAGAGTATCTAATGGGTTAGGACCCAGATTGCCGTTCCTATGGCTTCCACTAGATGTCAACAGTCTTTAGACATTGTTTCAGGCTTGTTTTCTGAAAAATTAAGAAGAATGAGACCTTTCTGTCAGTGGACTGTAGAATCATACAGTGCTGGTTTGCGCGCCCTTCGTTGTTTTTCCTTTCTATTGAATACGCTATTGTCCGGTTGAAATATTATCGATTATTTAGACAATTGACAACCTGAGGATTAATTATAAACATCGTTTGCCATGTTTTGACGAACTTTACCGGTACTATTAGGATGTATTCGTCGGCATGTTTTGACCGCCTTTGAGCCAGTGGATTACTGAACAAAACGCGCCAACAAAACTGAGGGACTTTATCGAACAAAACAAACATTTATTGTGTAGCTGGGACTCTTGTGACTGCAACCATATGAAGATCTTCAAAGGTAAGTGATTAATTGTATCGCTATTTCTGACTTGTAATTCCTTTACTTGGTTGTAAAATGTTTGTATGCTTTTGTAAGCGGGGCACAGTCCTCAGATAATTGCATGGTATGCTTTCGCCATTAAAGCCTTTTTGAACTCTGACAAAGCTGCAGGATTAACAAGAATTTAATCTTTAAGCCGATGTATAACACTTGTATTTTTTATGAATGTTTATTATGACTATTTCTGTATTTTGAATTTGGCGCTCTGCAATTTCACCGGAAGTTGTCGAGGTGGGTCGCTAGCGGAACGCCTGCGCCAGAGAGSTTCACCCTTTAGAACTCATAGCGGCCGTCAACGGCCTGTCTTTACATTACTATAGCGGCCGCAAACAGCCTTGTTTTACTCACAATAATATCTTTGTCAAAATCGCAAAATGAACTTGCTAACAACCTGTTGTCATATTCACGTGGCTGTTGGAATCAACCATTAACCGGAAACGGGGTATGCTGTCATTTGACTAAAAATGACAGCGCCCTACGACTTTTCACTGTGGAAAGTGATACGGATTCGGACGTCCTTGCACTTTTAAAAGCGATGATGTCGAGGTGATTGAACACCTACTCATGGAATAGAAACACCATAATATTAATCACGTTAATTAAGCAAGTAATAGTCAAAAGTTTGGACACACCTACACCTCATTCCAGGGTTTTAACCTTTGTTTTTACTATTTTCTACATTGTTGAATAATAGAAGACATCAACTCTTTGAAATAACACAGGGAATCATGTAGTAACCAAAAAAGTGTTAAACAAATCAAAATAATATTTTATAATTTAAATTCCTCAAATTGCCACCCTTTGCCTTGCACACACTTGGCATTCTCTCAACCAGCTTCACCTGGAATGTTTTCCAATAGTTTTGCAGGAGTTCCCAAATGCTGAGCACTTATTGGCTGCTTTTCCTTCGCTCTGCTGTCCAACTCATCCCAAACCATCTCATTTGGGTTGAGGTTGGGTGATTGTGGAGGCCAGGTCATCTGATGCAGCACGCCATCACTCTCCTTCTTTGTCAAATAGCTTTAATGCAGGGAAACTTAATTCAGTTTTACCTCATTTCAATCAGCATGTTAAATGCGCAACCAGAGGGAAAACAAAAGCTCACCCTTCATCTGGCAAATCTGACCATAATTCTATCCTGCTGATTCCTGCTTACAAGCAAAAATTAAAACAGGAAGAACCAGTGACTCGGTCTATAAAAAAAGTGGTCAGATGAAGCACGTTATAAACTGTTTTGGTAGCACAGACTGGAATATGTTCCGGGATTCTTCCGATGGCATTGAGGAGTACACCACATCAGTCACTGGCTTTATCAGTAAGTACATCGATCCCACGGTGACTGTACGTACATACCCCAACCAGAAGTAATGGATAACAGGCAACATTCGCACTGAGCTAAAGGGTAGAGCTGCCGCTTTCAGGGTGCGGGACTGTAACCCGGAAGCTTATAAGAAATCCTGCTATGCCCTCTGACTAACCATCAAACAGACAAAGCGCCAAAACAGGACTAAGATCGAATCCGACGCTCGTCGGATGTGGCAGGGCCTGTAAACTATTACAGACTATGAAGGGAAGCACAGCTGCGAGCTGCCCAGTTACACAAGCCTACCAGATGAGCTAAATCACTTCTATGCGTGCTTCGAGACAAGCAACGAGCATCAGCTGTTCGGGCTTACTCACATAGCCCACGTGAATAAGACCTTTAAACAAGTCAACATTCACAAGCCGCTGGGCCAGATGGATTACCAGGACGTGTGCTCCGGGCATGTGCTGACCAACTGACAGGTAGCCATGTAGCCAACTGGCAGGTAGCCACATCCGTAGCCATGAAGTGCTTTGAAAGGCTGGTAATGGCTCACATTAAAACCATTGTCCCAGAAACCCTAGACCCACTCCAATTTGCATCCCGCTCAAACAGATCCACAGATGATGCAGTCTCTATTGCACTCCACACTGCCTTTTCCCACCTGGACAAAAGGAACACCTATGTGAGAATGCTATTTATTGACTACAGCTCAGCGTTCAACACCATAGTGCCCTCATCACTTCACTAAGCTAAGGATCCTGGGACTAAACACCTCCCTCTGCAACTGGATCCTGGACTTCCTGACAGGCCGCCCCCAGGTGGTGAGTGTAGAAGCAACACATCTGCCACGCTGATCCTCAACACTAGAGCCCCTCAGGGGTGCGTGCTCAGTCCCCTCCTGTACTCCCTGTTCACCCACGACTGCATGGCCAAGCACGACTCCAACACCATCATTAAGTTTGCAGACGACACAACAGTGGTAGGCCTGATCACCGACAACGACGAGACAGCCTATAGGGAGGAGGTCAGAGACCTGGCTGGGTGGTGCCAGAATAACAACCTATCTCTCAACGTAATCAAGACAAAGGAGATGATTGTAGACTGCAGGAGAAGAAGGACCGAGCTCGACCTATTCTCATCGACGGGGCTCTAGTGGAGCAGGTTGAGAGCTTCAAGTTCTTTGGTGTCCACATCAACAACAAATTAGAATTGTCCAAACACAAGACAGTTGTGAAGAGGGAACGACAAACCTATTCCCATTCAGGAGGCTGAAAAGAGTTGGCGTGGGTCCTCAGATCCTCGAAAGTTTCTACAGCTGCAACATCGAGAGCGTCCTGACTGGTTGCATCACTGCCTGGTACTGGAACTGCTCAGCCTCCGACCRCAAGGCACTACAGAGGGTAGTGCGTACGGCCCAGTACATCACGGGGGCTAAGCTGCCTGCCATCCAAGACCTCTACACCAGGCAGTTTGCTACCGGACTATTTCCATTCTTTCTTATCTATTATCTATTGTTTACCTAAAACCTATTTTTTTTWATTTWTTTTTATTTWTTWTTTTTAAACTTAAATTTCACTGTTGGTTACGGCTTGTAAGTAAGCATTTCATTGTAACCTGTTGTATTTGGCGCACGTGACAAATAAATGTATATTTGATTTTAAATTAAGAAAAGATTCCATATCAAATTATACCATGCCAGGTTGGAGAGGATTGGTGCATTGTCCATTTACAATGTGGATGCTACAATGATTACGGATAGTCAAATCAAATGTTATTTGTCACATCCGCCGAAGACAATAGTTGTGGACCTTACCGTGAAATGCTTACTTAGAAGCCCTTAACCAACAATGCAGTTCAAGAAATAGCGTTAATAAATATTTACTAAATAAACCTAAAGTAAAACAAAACAAATCAATCAAAAAGTAACACAATACATGTACATAAGAATAACGAGGCTATGTACAGGGGGTACTTGTACCGAGTCAATGTGCTGGGTACAGGTTAATCAAGTTAATTTGTAAAGTGACCATGTAAAGTAGTCCTGAAATGAGTCATGATGAGTAAGAAAATTACAGAAGCACAAATATCATACCCCCAAGACATGCTAACCTCCCCTGTTATTGTAATGGTGAGAGGTTAGCATGTCTTGGGGGTATGCTAACTTTCTCACACGTCATTATTCCCCATTCATTCAGTACTATCTGTAATTCATGAATCAAGCATCCTCATTATTCTAAGAACATGGATTAACAGCTACTCGCTGTTTATCTATGCATAGTAGCTTTACTTCTACCTACATGTGCATATTAGCTCGTCTAACCTCTATCCCCGCTTATTGCCTCGGTACCACCGGTTACCCCTGTATATAGCCTCCTTATTGTTATTTCATTGTTGCTCTTTATTTATGATTTACTTTAGTTTATGAAGTAAATATATCCTTATTTCTTAACTGCATTGTTGGTTAAGGGCTTGTAAGTAAGAATTTCACTCTAAGGTGAAACCTGTTGTATTCCACACATGTGACAAATAAAATTGGATTTTTTATTCTTATTTACAATAAAAGTGACTCCGAAGTCACACAATACATTACACAGTTCATTTCTATTGGGCACAAAATCATCTGAAACAAAACCAAAACAAACAGCAAATGCATCCAACAAGTTTGAAGATTCACAAGATGGATGTAATCATTGCGCACTAGGAATATGGGACCAAATACTAAACGTTTGAATACTTTAATACTTTTAAAAACTAAAATGTGTCCCTCTCCCAATACTTTTGGAGCTCACTGTATGTGCTGTTGGTTGGAGTCAGCACTATTAAATGGGTCTGCTCTACACCAGGGCTTACATATCCCTATTTTCCGCAATTAATTCTGTTAAAACCGGAGTTGTGGTATAATAGTACACAGTAGCTCTTTTTTTATTTGAGTCAGTTGGAAAGGACCCTGTAATTATAACAACCACATTTTCTAACATGGTTTTTAATCCAAGACAACAACCACAGAATGTGTAGTGGTTGAACATTTCTGCTAAGTCATTTTTTTTTTAAAGACCCAAAATCCATGCAGTGGTGTTGGACTTGGACCAAGTGATCTTCTAAAACCTTTTAGAATGCCTGTTAGAAAAGTCATTGTGCATATGAGTGGATAGGCCATACGTTTAAGAGAATCAAACCCTTTTTATTTGCATGCCGTTGCCATCCATTTTCTCATTTATGTTCTGCTTTGATAGCAATGATGATGAAATGGTACTAGGCTAGATGGATTCTGATGGTAAGATCTGAGCTAATGTCTGGGCTTTAGCTCAGGGGGCTATCGGTTTTTATCACAATCAGCCACAATGTAGCATGTAGGCCAATGGTGTTTTTTCTTCTGGTCTGACAAGTCATCTGTACTGTAAAGCACATGTGATAACTGCTGATGTAGCCTAAAACTTTTGATTGATTGGTAGATTATCATTACCCGTATTTATTACTCTGCTCTTGTGTGTCTATAGGCCCTGGGTGGGAGATGACCAAAGAGGATGTCCCGGTGCCAGAGTCTTCAGAGGGCGACTCTGACCTGGGCCGTCACAGCACATTATCCCACAGTGGTGTAGCGCGCCCCACCATCCACCAGGTGGCCTCGGCCCCCATGCCCACTGACTGCGGTAAGGAAACACAACATATCACATGAAATTCAGATCTAAGTGTATTGAAAGATTAAAGTGCGTTTGAAACATTTCATTAGGCCTACACGTAAAACAAATGTCATGCACACACTCGAGGCATACAAATGTCAGTCACACACACACACACACACACAGAGTACATACATCCTTTGATTGTTAATATAATCCTTAACCTACTGAGCTGACAAATCCGAATGGATCCATTAAAACAAAAACTATAAGTCTGACATATACTGTATATCTGAAAAATGGCTGGATTCAGCTCGCTGTGGTGATTTCAATGGTGTGTATTATACTGCCATCCAGGTGACATAAGTGGTACTACACCACCTCGTTTCATAAGTGTGCTTTTGTAAATTTTCATTGGCTCAGAGAGGCTCATGTGATGTCAACAGCTATAGACAAACTTCTGTGTGAGGTAGAGTGAACTGCAAGGAACCATTGAATGAGTCTCGACCGGGGCAATCCAAAATATGTATTTTGTCTCTACGGCTCTCCAGACTTCTTAAAAGGCAAAATCAAAGAACATTTTCAATAAATATGCGTGTTTGTCTGATATGGACACAGGTTGTACCAAAATAAGCGTCTGGGCCTTGTGAGTTGTATGGTATACCATTTGTCCGTGTCCGACAATGAAAATCATGGAACTATTGCCTCCCAAAAAATATATATTTTATTTTTACAATAACTCAACTTCATACAGTGGTTTCTCCTTTTAAAAGGTACTGTGTACACTGTACTGTGTACACTGTACTGTGTACACTGAATTCTATGGCACGTTATTTAAGTGTGAACCGCTGGTACCTTTAGTGCTAGTTTGACCACCAGAGGGCATCTTTGAGAAGCATTTGATAGCCTTCCATAATGACTGTACTAGAGAATGCGGGCACACTGGAGACCRGGGTTCAGTTCCCCGATGGTGAGGAAGGAGTAGGCTGTCCTTGAAAATAAGAATTTGTTCTTAACTGATTCCATATGTGTTATTTCATTGTTSTGATGTCTTCGCTATTATTCTGCAATGTAGAACATAGTAAAAACAAAGGGAAAACCCCTGGAATGAGTAGGTGTGTCCAAACTTGACTTACTTGCTTAATTAACGTGATTAATATTATGGTGTTTCTATTCCAAGAAAAACGAAAAACCCTCTGGGTTTCCTTTTGGATAGAATGGAAAATATGGCACTGTACAGCRTGACGGTCGGGAGTACAGTACTAGGCTATTTTGCTAAAGAATCTCTGTGTCATGTGGGCAGGGCACACGGGAGACCGGGGTTCAATTACCCGATGGGGAGGAAGGAGTAGGCTGTCCTTGTAAATAAGAATTTGTTCTTAACTGACTTGTAGTCCAACCAATACGCAAATGTAGATTCAGTGAAGATAAAAGTCCCCATGCTTGTCTCAGACCAGCGCAAAACGGTGCTAAAATAGTTAAAATCCTATTGCTTCTAACTTCAATATGCTCTTTAAATAAATAAGACCTACACCACTTTTAACAGCACATTCACTCAACACTAGTGAGACTCATGTCGTCTACGGTAGGCCTACAGTATATCGAAAAATCTGACGTGACTCTCCRCCAATAATTACATATAGAGAATTGGAGGATATTTCTGTAATTCAGTGATATTTTTTCCCATAGTAATTCGTTATGGATCCATAACTAAATAAACATCTGCATTTTGAAAGAGTATTTTTATCATWATTTTATTAATGAAAGCATAAAGATTTGGTATTTAGAATTATTTTTGTTTCTAGAGGGAGAAAAACCTACAGTCATCTCATGGGTCTCCCAGTCGAGGCCGGCACGGGTATTGAACCAGCATCTTTAGCAACACAGTTTACAAATGTGCAATTCTACACATTTTGCCACGGGRCTGAGGGAAAATGTGCAGTTTAAGCACATTTCCAGTAATTCTAAACATTTTGCCATGGCTTATGCCATGTTCTTATGCTATCTGAGTGACTCAAACATTGTAACAAAATCAATGGAGGCCCCATGCCATGCCAATTCTTTAATTTTAGATTCTCCCTGACTGTCTAGTTTTTATTTTGGTGATAGTTCTCAAAGATTATCTTTTTTACAAAGCATACAATACTGTTTTCAACTCTCTAGAGACAGCAGGAGCGGTAGAGATACTCTTAATGATCGGCTATGAAAAGCCAACTGACATTTACTCCCGAGGTGCTGACTTGCTGCACCCTCGACAACTACTGTGATTATTATTATTTGACCATGCTGGTCATTTATGAACATTTGAACATCTTGGCCATGTTCTGTTATCTCCACCCGGCACAGCCAGAAGAGGACTGGCCACCCCTCATAGCCTGGTTCCTCTCTAGGTTTCGGCCTTTCTAGGGAGTTTTTCCTAGCCACCGTGCATCTTCACCTGCATTGCTTGCTGTTTGGGGTTTTAGGCTGGGTTTCTGTACAGCACTTTGAGATATCAGCTGATGTAAGAAGGGTTATATAAAAAAATATTTTAAAAATTGGGGGGTCACTTCGAAAAAACCTCAACCAAATGTATATCCCCATTGGAAAATATAAATGGACTGTTTGAAAATATGAAGAAAACAATGTGTAAAAAAAGGGGGTGCATCGCCACCAGGGGGAGACTCGTCGAGGCGATGGCTCCCTCTGCTGGACGTGACAGGTCTCGACGGGCTCTCCGGCCAGGACTAATTGGGGCTGATTGTGGTTGGTGGGTAATCAAGGGCTGATTACTCACCAGCTGTACGAGTCCCATAAAGCTGCCAGAAGGGCAGCACACAAGCAGAGGGACTGGGGGAAGAAAGGTGACTGCCGTATAGTTGGAGACGGTGCCCGAGCTAAAAGGAGGCAGTTCAGTTTTTATCCAYGACAAGATACAGCAAGACCCGGAGCCCAGAAGACTGTATCCCGGAGAAGGTCTCATGGGGAGACCTATCCTTTTCTTTTGATTTATTATTTAAATAGGAACCCTTGAAACCGAGCTAATCCTACTCTGTCCATGTCTGATCTGTGAAAACGTCTGGACCAAACCCCCTGGTCTGCCACTATATATATATTATCAGTGGAAGTTTACATTCACTTATGTTGGAGTCATTAAAACTAGTTTTTCAACCACTCCACAAATTTCTTGTTAACAAACTATAGTTTTGGCAAGTCGGTTAGGACATCTACTTTGTGCATGACACAAGTAATTTTTCCAACAATTGTTTACAGACAGATATAATTCACTGTATCACAATTCCAGTGGGTCAGAAGTTTACATACACTAAGTTGACTATGCCTTTGGGATATGGGGCAGTATTTATCACGTCCGGATGAAAAGCGTGCCCAGAGTAAACTGCCTGCTACTCAGGCCAGAAGCTAATATATGCATATTATTAGTATATTTGGATAGAAAACACTCTGACGTTTCTAAAACTTTTTGAATGATATCTGTGAGTATAACAAAACTCATATGGCAGGCAAAAACCTGAGAAAAATCCAACAGGAAGTGGAAAATCTGAGGGTTTTAGTTTTTTTTAAGTGATTGCCTATCCAATATACAGTGTAAATGGGGTCAGGCTTCCACTAGATGTCAACAGTCTTTAGAACGTTGTTTCAGGCTTCTACTATGAAAGGGGAGCAAATAAGAGCTGTTTGAACCAGGGGTCTGGCTGAAAGCCTTTAGCTAAGTCGCGAGCGCAAGCTCCGTTCCCTTTAATTTCTAAAKACAAAGGAATTGTCCGGTTTTAACATTATTGAAGATTTATGATAAAAAACATCCTAAAGATTGATTATATACATCGTTTGACATGTTTCTACGAACTGTAATGGAACTTTTGACTTTTCGCCTGGACTTAGTGCCCGCGCCTTGTGCATTTGGATTACTGGACTAAACGCGCGAACAAAAGATGAACTTTTGTTGTCTAACATAGAGACCTGGGAGTGCCATCAGATGAAGATCATCAAAGATAAGTGATTCATTTTAACGCTATTTCTGACTTGTGTGACACCTCTCCTTGGTTGGAAAATGGTTGTATGGTTTTCTGTGGCTAGGCGCTGACCTAACATAATCGCAAAGTGTGCTTTCGCCGTAAAGTTTTGGAAACTTTAGAGTTTTCTATCCAAATCTACTAATTATATGCATATTCTAGCTTCTGGGCCTGAGTAGCAGGCAGTTTACTCTGGGCACCTATTTCCTCCAAGCTACTCAATACTGCCCCCCATTCCCAAAGAACTTAACGGAAGCTCTTATTTAGAGTGACTTTGTCAGTGTTTTCAACTAAGGTTGATAAGACAACCACATATCAAAGCCATTGCAATTAAAACCTTACTTGCCGCAGTCAGTGGTAGTAAGAAAAGACAAGTGCATGTAAGTGATGGTGGCATAATGGCTCTTTTCTCATCCACCCAGGTTCTTCTGTGATTCAGATGTCACAGTTGGTTAGCACATGGTGCTTGCAACACCGGGGCTACGTTCACCAGAGCACAACGTTGTGGGATGTTCAGATATAACTATATTGTGTAGTACGAAGCTGCCTGGCATTGATATGTAGAATAAGGAATCACATCTGCTCTATTCGTGTCATTTCATATTGCCTTGGTTGTAGGTTTCACTTATTGTATGCACACGTACAGTATACTCAATACATGTATTCATTGCAAGCAGACCTGGGTTTAAATATTAATCTAAATCGTTAATATATTTTTAGCATTTGTTGTACCTTGTCTTGAGTGGTAGATGGGCGGGGTTTGCATTTTTGCGATTTCTATTGCTTCCATTTTGCAAGACATCCTCTATCAAGCCCAGATTAAATATTTGAAATACTATTTGAACCCAGGGTRTATTCATTAATGCACACAGTTGCGAACCATAACAAAACAGGGGGCATATCTTTTTAGACAAGTTCAGGGTTAGTCTCTCCCCGTTTCGGCCATTTGCTTTAGTTTGGTTCCTAGTGAATACACCCCAGGTCTGATTGCAAGTAAACATGATGAAAAGTGTCTTTCTGTTTTTGCTCTCGTTCCCTCCTCCAGAGTTCTCCTTCTTTGACCCCGAGGAGCCCCAGTGCAGGGAGGTGCTGTTTGAGTCCAGCACCACGGTACCGGAGCTGTTCGCCGTACTCAGGCAGTGGGTGCCCCAGGTCCAGAAGAATATCAGCCTGATCGGCAATGAGGTGACCCTTATTCCTCCATTACACCTAGTTTGTGTCCCAAATGTCACCGTCTTCCCTATTTAGTGCCCTTAGGGCTCTGGTCAGAAGTAGTGCACTATATCAAGGGCATAGGGTGACATTTGGGACATATACTTAATATCTCTCCAGGTTAGTTCATTAAGACAACCCATTTGTTCAACCTCCTGGGGTTGTAGACAAAGAGACAACACAAAGGACATTGTCAATGATGACACTAATGCCTGATTCACACTATGGGGCTGACCCATACTGTCCTGGCGTCAATATTTTCTTTTCACATTGTCCGTGCGTAACTAGGCCAAGCCAGTACGTCTCGTTTTGGCTTTGCTCGATTTGGGTCTATAGTTTGAATCCGGCATCAGTCAGCCACACTCAGACATATTTTACACAAAAACGTTAATGTATATGATAAAATAACTATTCAGTGTAGCTAATCACCTGTGGAAAACATTGTTATTTATTTAAATACTGCAACATACTATACAGTACAATGAGCTCTGATCTTAATTGAACTCAAACGTAATCTCTCTCCTCCCCGTGGCCTAGTGCTCAGTGTTGTGCCAGACTTCTCYCCCCCCCCCCCCCCCCMYYYYTAAAATGACTTTCTCTAGATAGTGTGCAACTGGATAATTGACCCCCTGAGAAAGGGAACAACTCTGCCTCTGTCCTTAGGGAAATTTAGCATTTAGGCAGGTGGACATTTCTCTATGAATTCCAAAGCTTACAACTTGCTTCAGTGATAACATAACGTAGCACTGCAAAAAAAAAAAAAAAAAAAAAAGACCTCCTCACGAATGACTTCCCACAACAAAAGTGATAGCCATCTTTGTTTGGGTTTTCAGCTTCTGAAGTTAATATCGGTTCAGTGTTGTAAAATCCCTTGGTCTCAGACATTTCTAGGTTATCATGGCTATTATTAGATCTGTGTTCCACATAAGCTAACTGACTATTTAGACATAGCAGTGATGCTTATCGTTGCGCCACTGTTAGATCCTAAAGAGAGGCTGTGGTGTGAATGACCGAGATGGCTTGACCGACATGAGCCTCCTGCACTACTGCTGCAAGGCGGGGGCACCCGGCATAGGTGAGTAGAGGGTAGTGTATATATGTGTGTGCATGCATGTGATTGAGTGTCTTGTCTGTCTGTCTGTCTCGCTCTCTCTCTGTCTCTCTGTCTATGAGAAATATTGTTTGAAAGGCTTAAAGTCTGCCCTGACATTGTGTACTGTAGGGTTCTGGCAGCCATTGACTGTCTGTCTGTGTCTGTCTCTGTCTGTCTATCTGTCTGTCTCTCTCTCTCTGTCTGTGAGAAATATTGTTTGAAGGCTTAAAGTCTGCCCTGACATTGTGTACTATAGTGTTCTGGCAACCATTGACTGTCTGTCTGTCTCTCTCTCTGTCAATTCAATTAATTTTGCTTTATTGGCATGATGTAACAATGTACATATTGCCAAAGCTTATTTTGGATATTTACAATATTAAAAATGAGAATCAAAATTGTCAACGGATCAACAGTAACAACAATAACCAGGTGTCAAAATAACCATAGATTCAACAATAACAATAAGCATACAGTAGAGTACATGTGCAGGTTGATTGGTCTGTCAGACACTGTCCCTCAACTTATGGCAGGCAGCAATGTAGTGTGCTGCCAACCCACAGCTCTCTGCGTCCTCCCCAACAGGACGGGTAGCCTACTCTCATCAGATAGGTCTTTGAAACCTTGAATMAGGGTACTGCTCTAGCAGGTCTAGGCTCTGCTGTAGGCCATGTGCTGTGGGTGACAGCAGGCATAGGTCATCTGCGAAGAATAGGCATTTAACTTCTGAATTGTGGAGACTAACACCAGGGGCTGAGGATTTTTCTAGAATAGTGGCCAATTTGTTGATGTAAGTATTGAAGAGTGCAGGGCTCAGATTGCAACTGATGAAGGCCCCACCCCTGGTTAAAGAATTCTGTTATTTTCTTGCCAATTTTAATGCTGCACGTATTGCCAGTATACATTGATTTAATTATGTCATATGTTTTACCCCCTATACCACTTTCAATAACTTTGTAGAACAGTCCTGTATGCCAAATAGAATCAAATGCTTTTTGGAAGTCGATAAAGCAAGCGTATATTTTGGTGGACATGTTTATCTATCAGGGTGTGTAGGGTGTAAATATGATCAGTTGTGCGATGTTTTGGTATACATTCAAATTGGCTTTTACTCAAGACATTGTGCTTATTAAGGAAGTTTAGAACTCTTATAATACTACAGAAAACCTTCCCCAGGTTACTGTTCACACAAATGCCTCTGTAATTGTTAGGGTCAAATTTGTCTCCGTTCTTAAAGATTGGGGTTATGAGTCCTTGATTCCAGAAGTCAGGGAAATAACCTACACTCAGGATCAAATTAAACTGTTTTAATATAGCCAATTGAAAATTTGCACTAGTAAGTTTGCACATCTCATTTAGGATGCCATCAGTTCTGCATGCTTTTTTAAATTTGAGAGCCTGAAGTTTCTTATAGAGCTCCTGGTCAGTAATTGGGGAGTCCAATGGATTTTGATTGTCCGTTATAGCTTTTTCTAATCCATTCAACTTCTCATGAATTTGGCGTTGTTCTGCGTTTGTGTCAATTTGAACGGTGTTGTAGAGTGTTTTTAAAATGGGTTGTCCAGATGTCACCATTTTGTATCGCTATTTTGTAGCTGCAACAGATCCCTTCCGTTTTTGTTGACGGTGCTGTCACTGTTGTTTCAATGGGGGAGATTAAGACAGTTAGAAACAGAATGGCCTGTAATAAAGCTGTCCCCTCGTGTGCTCGTTAGATCAGGTAGTGTTCCTGTGCGCGCATTTGTGTCCCCACAGATGAGCACATTTCCCTGGGCCTGTAAATGGTACGTCTCTTCCTCAAGGGTGGGGAAGATCTCCTCTGAGTAATATGGGGATTCTGAGGGGGGGATATATATTGCGCAAAGGAACACATATTTTTCTGTCAGTACAAGTTCTTTTTTCAGTTTTAACCAAACGTGATATTTCCCAATTTTGAGGGGACTGTACTGTAGTGTTCTGGCAGCCGTTGACCATCTGTCTGTCTGTCTGTCTCTCTCTGTCTGTGAGAAATATTGTTTGAAGGCTTAGTCTGCCCTGACATTGTGTACTGTAGTGTTCTGGCAGCCATTGACCATCTGTCGTGCCGTGCCCTTCTGTCTGTGAGAAATATTGTTTGAAGGCTTAGTCTGCCCTGACATTGTGTACTGTAGTGTTCTGGCAGCCATTGACCATCTGTCTGTCTGTCTCTCTCTCTCTGTCTGTGAGAAATATTGTTTGAAAGGCTTAAAGTCTGCCCTGACATTGTGTACTGTAGTGTTCTGGCAGCCATTAACCATCTGTCTATTAACCATCTGTCTGTCTCTCTGTGAGAAATATTGTTTGAAAGGCTTAGTCTGCCCTGACAATGTGTACTGTAGTGTTCTGGCAGCCATTGACCGCCTGTCTGTCCCCTTAGGTGACGCAGACATTGCGGCCAGCTTCGCCCAGCAACTCCTGTCCCTGGGGGCAGAGCCTGGTCTGCGGTCGCGGTGGACCAACATGAGTGCCCTGCACTACGCCGCCTACTTCGATGTGCCCCAGCTCATCCGGGTGGTTCTGCACGCCTCCCAGCCCGGGGGTGAGGAAAGTGGAGACGGGGGAGAGAGGGGGGAGGAGGAGCAGGTGGTGGGGGGGGATAGGGGATAAGAGAGGGGAGACAAAAATAAGAGGAAAGACACTGTGGTCAGGTTAGATAAACTGTGGAACAGATAACTGGAGAGAATGCTACGAAGGGAGAGAAACTTGCTACCAACACTGTCATTTGATACTTTGTCCCCTGCAACCACACTCGCATGATCTCAAAAAATAAGGATTCAAGCTTCCAGTTTTCAGAATAGTACACTCATACAGTATGTGCAAAGGGAGTACTTGTGTAGGCAAATATGCTGAAWAATCTGTAGGCAAAAAAAAACCGCACACCTGTTTAGGCGAGGTGCTGGCTAGGGGAGTAGAACACATGGAAAAAGAAAAGGAGAGCTGCACACTCTAGGAGCTCAAATGCAATCATTTTATAAGCAATGTTTCGACAGACTGTGTTCGTCCAGGTATAATGACAAACACTGAGCTCCTAGAGTGTGCAACTCAACAAAAAAAATCTCCAAATATACTGAATAAACAGACACAAACAGTAAATAGACTACACTTACGGTTGCCTGTTCAAATAAAGAATAACTAAATACAATTTGCTGACTTTCAGCATGTCACACCTCTCTCCTTAAACTGTTTGTCTTGTCATGATGAAGCATTGAGATATACAGCACATTTCTGCAAAAGCAGACAAYGAAGTGTTATTTAATCTAATTTGATTGGATCTATGAACTTGTTTCAGAGGTAGACACCACCTGCAGTGACTTTGACTTCGGCACGGCCCTGCACATTGCCGCCTCCAACCTGTGCTCCTCTGCAGTCAAGTGTCTGCTAGAACTGGGAGCTAACCCCACCTTCAGGGTATGTTCCCCAAATTGCCCTCCCCCTTGGATAAACACTTAGGGCTGATTTCCCAGACACTTTCAACAGAGAACCTAAATCGCTCTGTGCTGTTAATTTGCCTGGGAAATGTGGTGTCAATGGGTACCTTTTTTACTTCCTGTAACATAATTCAACTCAGTTGGTAGCTACCTGGTACCACCTACCTAACCAGCTTTTAGAGGCTGTTCAGCTGTCTCTCCTCACATTTGACTAATGTAAAACACAACTCAAGACCACTTTACTACCATTTTACCATAAATGCAGTGCTGGCTTGATTTATAGGAGTGGGTTCTATTTAATTACACACTCACACATAATCATTCATATAAAAAGTCTGCATTTCTACACATGGATGTTCTCCATTTCACTCATGCATAGTCATAGTAAATTAATATACACACCTCACACATACCGTCACACCTTCTTTCCACTCATTCCCCGCTCTCTCGAAATTATACCCCTCAGGAATGTGCAATCCTTGTGACACAAAGACCCCGTCGAGCAGATGTGTTTCTTCGCCACTGAAGATGTCACACGTCCCTCCTGTGCCCGACTCGCGCTTMTTCGCTTTACCCTCCCCAACTCTCTCATTCAGTTCTCTCCCGCAGGTTTTTCCTGCAAATTAACAGCACTAATTTATCTCCTAAACACATTTTACACCCCCTCGGTGCGAGTGGAGAGGAACGCAACACCAGATGCATTTTTATTATTGATATTATTTACCCCTGTTAAAAAGCCCGCTGTGTCTCGAACAACCTGCGACTCCTGTTTAAGCGTGTAAGGCCCAGAGGGGGGACAAGTAAAGAGTCTCTGTGGCTCAGTCTTTAGCTATCGAGAAATGTTCCTTAAACATTTTGGTTGGTTCTCAGGTAGAGGTAACGGTGCGAGGGAATGTTCAAGGCAATATGTTTGCGGAAACATTTTGTCAAGGTCAAATGAAAACGAACGATTGGTTGATTGATTGCACTCTTTCAGATGCCCAGCCCATACCCTGATGACACTACTTGTATAGTATAAATAATTGTGTTTTATGTTTTATATAGCACTTTTCATTACAAGTAGAATCTCAGTCATTTTGATCTGGCAGTTCTTCGGTGATGGCCTTCCACAGCTTTAGATTGTAGGCAGTTTCGAAAAGGTAGTATCTTGAGCGGAGGCAGCATATATGGAACAGCCAGGCTGGGAGGTAGAAACACTTGACAAACAGGCCACAGAGTTCTTCATCGGGGTACCTTGTCGTCTTCGATGTTCGCAGTCCCTCTTCTGTAGGTAGTCTGGATCCACTACTGAAATGTAGCGCCCACCTGGGTGATGCTTCGGCGACCGAAAAGCATACGTAAGACCATCACACCTCAGCAGTAATCTGGAGAAGCACCCTATGAGGCGAGCCTCTGCATCCCCTCGTACCGCAGTCCACTTCCCTCTAGGAACCGGGGCAGGTGGCCAAAAAACTGATGCTGTTAATCTGGTGTTGCATCATTCAAATCATATTAGCTAGCTATATTAGCTTGCCATGCCAAAACAAAACAGACTTGCCATAATCAGTCCTGCAATTCTGTGGATCACCACCAGATATTTCAGTTCATCTCTCAACAACTTGAATTTAAAAAATGCAGTAGAAAACACTTTGATTGCAGAGATGTAGGCGGAGGATATGCGTTCTCACCCCCGCCCACTCTGTCCTGTCCCGATAAATCTTATCTGAAGAAAAGCTCCTGTGTCAGTCCTCCATACTGCCATCCCCTCTGTTTGATTCAGTAAGGCCTGTGACTCACCACTGCACATCGAGATCTGCGAGAGAGGTGATGGGAGTTCAGTCATGTCGTGAAAGGCACATGTTTGGTCATTTTGAAGTTCGTAACCATCTCTCCAAGCCCGATCACAATCTGTCAATTAGAAAGATGGAGTTCATCAAGAAGTGTAGCTCCGTGTGTATGCTTCCAATAACATACCCGAGGAGGATGATGAGGATGACGACGATTGTTAACTGTACGTTGTAGTTCTGCCTATTTTTTGGGGGGGAGGGAGCGTGGAGCTTATCCTTCCTCTGTAGTTAAGTTTTTTTTCATGTGCACAAGTGCAGTGTAATACCTTTCTTGCTGTTCTTTCTCAACAATGCAGTAATCAATATCAGTTGTACTTTAAAAATAGATCAAGTCGAGCAGAACAAAAGCAAACGAGAAATAGAAATAAGAAGAACACAAGAAAGTAAGCTATATACATTGTCAGTTCCATGGTCAGTGCCAATACCATATTAATATTGTGCAGGGATACTGGAGTGATAGAGGTAGAACTGTATAGGGGTAAGGTGACTCGGCATCAGGATGTATGACAGAGTAGCAGAAGCGTGTGTGTGTGTTGATGTGTGTAGAGTCGGTATGAATTTGTGTGTGAGCAAATTAAGTGTTTGTGTGTGTTGGAGTGTCAGTGTTTGGGAGTGAGTGTGTAGAGTGTGCATAGAGTGAGTGTTCATAGAGACAGTGCAAAAATATAAACACACTAAAAGGGTCAATGCAGATAGTCCATGTAGCCATTTTGGTAGATATTTAGCAGTCTTATGGCTTGAGGGTAGATGCTGTTCAGGATCCTGTTGGTGTCAGACTTGTTGCTCCGGTACCGCTTGCTCTGTGGAAGCAGAGAGAACAGTCTATGGGTGGCTGGAATTTAGAAAAATTTTCTGGGCGTTCCTTTCACACGGCCTGATATAGAGGTCCTGGATGGTGGGGAGCTCAGCTCCAGTAATGTACTGGACGGTACATTTGCCATACTAAGCAGTGATGCAGCCAGTCAAGATGCTCTCAATGGTGCAGCTGTAGAMCTTTAAGGATTTGAGGGCCCATGGCAAATCTTTTCAATCTCTTGAGGGGGAAGAGGCACTGTCGCGTCTTCTTTACGACTGATTGCGTGTGTGTGGACCATTTTAAGTCCTTAGTGATTTGGACACAGGAACTTGAAGCTCTCGACCCGCTCCATTGCAGATCCGTCGATGAAGATGATCGTGAATATGCCTGCCAGCTGTTCTGCACATGCTCTGAGAATGAGCCCTGCTATACTTTCCGGCCCTGCTACCTTACGCGTGTTAACCTCATTAAAAACCTTACTCACGTCGACCTCGCAGAGCAAGATCACCCAGTCCCCTGGGTCAGCCGTTGCCCTTGTGAACGACTCAAGAGTTTTGCATTTCTTTAAAGCATGCATAAAATGCATTGAGTTCATCTGGTAGAAAGGCATCATTGGACAGATTACGGCTGGGTCTTCCTTTGTAATCTGTAATGCACTGTAGCCCCTGCCACATGCGTCAGGCGTCAAAGCCTGTGTAATAGGATTCAACCTTGTTCGTAGATTGTCCTTTTGCTTGTTTGATGGCTCTGCAGAGGACGTAGCGGGACTTCTCGTACTCGTTTGTGTCCTCAGCCGTAGCCTCTGTTTGCTGCGCTAGCCCTGTGTGCGGTAGCCCTAACCTTTACCTTAGCGCCAACCTCTGTGTTAATCTGGGGATTTTGATTGGGGGAACAACGTCGGCGATGCATTTCCCAATGAAGCCGGTGACGCAGGTGGCTAGCTCGTCGACGCTATCGGCAGATTCCTGGAATACATTCCAGTCAGCGCTAGTAAAGCACTCCCCGATTCGGATGACCATTTCTCAACGGAGCGTAGCTGTAACTGTGCCCATGAGAGGCAAGCTATTTGAACAGGCTGATGTTACCCAGTGTGTATTGGTTTTTGATTTACTTGGCCTATTTGAGTAACCCCGTTCGTGCTCTATAATGTTTTTCTTTTTTATACACCTCTGTAAGTCAAAAATAGTCATGAGATGACATTACAGTGTATTGATTTGATGGAGACCATCACAAGCCACCGCGCTTGCGAGTAAAAATGAAAGAAGCCGCATCGTTCACCCGCACAGTTAGGCTTACCTTGAATTTCAATTTCAGATATTCAACGTTTTTKTGCGTTGACCTCAGTCAACTGGCCTCAGTTGACGCAGTACACTAAACAGGCACTCGTTTGGAATGCCAATGTCTTCGATGTGCTTTGAATTGCCCCTCTCATCTTAGACAAAATGCTTTCTCATATAGGCTCACTCTGAGGCTTTTTGTCTCTGTAGCTCTGCAAAGTGTATGCTGAGGGCTTTGCTTCAGCGGCTCCCTGATTTAACTCTGACATTTACTTTGAATAGAGACTCGCACCAGGTGAAATTGACAATGCGCCCTCATCCAGTGTTGTCCGTATTTGCATTCGAATGGATTTGCCTCTATCATTCTGCCCATTCTGCATCATTGGATATGTTTTATTTCACCACACGAGGGCAGCAGAGTGCTAGCGTATCTGTGAATGGATTCTGCTCCTTACACAACGAGAGTTTCGAGGAGAAAACTGATGTGTGATTTGGCACAGTGTACTGGTTATACTTTTCAACCTCTCTCGAAAACAAGACTTGGTCTCCAAGGAGTACAAAGATCCGAGACTATGACAGTGCTAGAGGGCATAAACATTAATCGCCGGCTTAACACGTAAGCATGAAAGGGAAGCAGGCTAAAAATACATTGCTGTCTTTCTTTATTCCTAATTGACCTAGTTGTTACTAAGTCTGAGCTGTCATCCTTAAATTCACTGAGCTGTCAAGAAACGTACTGTTGATATAAGTAGAACATTTTGTCTGCTCCTTTTTCTCTTAAATATTTTGAAGGAGAATGCATTGTACTTTTATTCCGACAACAAGGAAAGGGTTAAGGTGAAGGAGCAGGTAAAGACATAGGACAGGATGTGGTTTGAACTCCTGCCTCTGGCCGGAGTCCGAGAGAAGTGGTAGCACTGCTATCTGCTCTGCTCTGTTTTTTGGTGTATTGACTTTTGGCTAATTACACCAGGTTCTAATTTCTAGGTTGGTTGTTTTTCAGGGGGTTTGTTATAGCGCGGTCATTGGCACAGATCACCAGCCAGTCGAGATCTGATGCGGTGCAGGTTTCACAAAGCGAGTGACCGATTTGCTAGCTCAAACTGATTACTTCTAGTGAGTGAGTGCGTGCGTGAACACGTTTGTTGACCTCTGTAGCGCTTCGTCATTGCAAGAGGGACTTTTTATAAAAAATGTTAAAACATGTTTTTGCTTTGTCATTATGGGGTATTGTGTGTAGAGGGGGGGAAAACGATTTAATCAATTTTAGAATAAGGCTGTAATGTAACAAAATGTAGAAAAATGCAAGGGGTCTGAATAATTTCCGAATGCTCTGTATACATGCCAAGCTTTTCAGAATACGCTAATTGTTTCCAAGTGCTTTACTCTCAAGAATTAGAAAAGTCAGACGGTCAGAAAGTTTCTATTGAAGTAGAGATGCTAACTTTGAAAGGCCTGCATCTCCCTATAATCACAGGCAAACTCCAGGTTTTCCTTTACATGAGTGGCAATTGAAAATGTGTCTGCTAATGCTAGTAGTGCATTAACATCTACAGTTGATGTCGGAAGTTTACATACACCTTAGCCAAATACATTTAAACTCARTTTTTCACAATTCCTGACATTTAATCCTAGTAAAAGTCCATGTCTTAGGTCAGTTAGGATCACCACTTTATTTTAAGAATGTAAAATGTCAGAATAGTAGTAGAGATTTATTTCAGCTTTTATTTCTTTCATCAGAATTCCAGTGGGTCAGAAGCTTACATACACTAAGTTGACTGTGCCTTTAAACAGCTTGGAAAATTCCAGAAAATGATGTCATGGCTTTAGAAGCTTCTGATAGGCTAATTGACATAATTTGAGTCAATTGGAGGTGTACCTGTGGATGTATTTCAAGGCCTATCTTCAAACTCAGTGCCTCTTTGCTTGACATCATGGGAATATCAAAAGAAAATCATCAAAAACCTCCAGAAATATGGTAGACCTCCACAAGTCTGGTTCAACCTTGAGAGCAATTCCAAACGCCTGAAGGTACCACGTTCATCTGTATATAGTACAGTATAGTACTTGCAATAGTATGCAAGTATAAACACCATGGGACCACGCAGCCGTCATATCGCTTAGGAAGGAGACGCGTTCTGTCTCCTAGAGATGAACGTACTTTG
Organism: Salvelinus sp. IW2-2015; assembly: GCF_002910315.2. Classification (NCBI taxonomy): domain Eukaryota; kingdom Metazoa; phylum Chordata; class Actinopteri; order Salmoniformes; family Salmonidae; genus Salvelinus; species Salvelinus sp. IW2-2015. The sequence continues at coordinate 762,683 of NW_019942514.1, forward strand.
GTACGAAAAGTTTAAATCAATCCCAGAACAACAGCAAAGGACCTTGTGAAGATGCTGGAGGAAACCGGTACAAAAGTATCTATATCCACAATAAAACGAGCCCTATATCAACATAACCTGAAAGGCCGCTCAGCAAGGAAGAAGCCACTGCTCCAAAACTGTCATAAAAAAGCCAGACAACTGTTTGCAAAATATATGGCATCATGAGGGAGGACAATTATGTGGATATATTGAAGCAACATCTCAAGACATCAGTCAGGAAGTTAAGGCTTGGTCACAAATGGGTCTTACAAATGGACAATGACCCCAAACATACTTCCAAAATTGTGGCAAAATTGAGTGTATGTAAACTTCTGACCAACTGGGAATGTGATGAAATAAATAAAAGCTGAATTAAATCACTCTTCTATTATTCTGACATTTCACATTCTTAAAATAAAGTGGTGATCCTAAAACAGAGAATTTTTACTTGGATTAAATGTCAGGAATTGTGAGAAACTGAGTTGAAATGTATTTGGCTAAGGTGTATGTAAACTTCCGACTTCAACTGTAGATACTTTTGTACCCGTTTCCTCCAGCATCTTCAAGGTCCTCTGGGATTGATTTGAACTTTTCACACCAAAGTTCATTCATCTCTAGGAGACAGAACGCATCTCCTTCCTGTGCAGTATGACGACTGCTTGGTCCCATGGTATTTATACTTGCGTCCTATTGTTTGTAAAGATGAAGGTGGTATCCTCAGGCATTTGGAAATTGCTCCCAAGGATGAACCAGACTTGTGGAGGTCTACAATTTTTTTTCTGAGGTTTTTGCWGATTTTCTTTTGATATTCCCATGATGTCAAACAAAGAGGCACTAAGTTTGAAGGTAGGCCTTGAAATACATCCACAGGTACACCTCCAATTGACTCAGGCTAATTTACATAATTTATCAGAAGCTTCTAAAGCCATGACATAATTTTCTGGAATTTTCCAAGCTGTTTAAAGCCACAGTCAACTTAGTGTATGTAAACTTCTGACCCACTGGAATTGTGATACAGTGAAATAATCTTGTCTGTAAACAATTGTTGGAAAGATTGCTTGTGTCATGCACAAAGTAGATGTCCTAACCGACTTACCAAATCTATAGTTTGTTAACATGAAATTTGTGGAGTGGTTGAAAAACGAGTTTTAATGACTCCAACCTAAGTGTATGTAAACTTCCGACTTCAACTGTATCTAACGATGGAAAGCAACATGGTTGCTACTGTGTACGTGTCCATCTCTCTGATGAGCTATTTAGTGCAGACTAGCATTAGCTAGCCAGCTTTAGACTGAAACTGGTCCAGGTCAGTTGTTAGCACTAGCACAGGAACCATTTCAGTCATTGGCCGAAATTGTTATCTTGCTTCTTTGCCGAGCTACTCACCGTTACGAGAAAAAGCCTGTCCAAATGTATGTCCTGGCTTTGTTATTGGCTGCCTACTAGCTCCTCTTTCACATTTTTAATAAAGGTTCAAGACGTGGTTTGATTTGCCTGCCCAACTTGCTACCATCTGCTATCTTCCACCGCAAGCCACCTACCCTTACAACCCCTCGGCAAACTACTGCCCATGTCGCAAAGAATTCCTTCTCCCAATTAGAGAAGCGGGAACCTGACCGTTTCGCCCCGACCGCCGCCCATGGCAACTGTTGCTGTCCGAAGCAGATGCCAAGAAATAAACACTATTTGTTTTTGTTGTTAGTCTTCTAACCAGACATGACATGTTCGGCAGCCACCCTCCAGGTGGTATGAACATAACTTTAATGAAGGCTAACTTTGCAATGTTCCGTATTTGGTTGTGATTATACGTGAGCTTTATCTTCCCCGCGTCTCCTCTGAGCACTAAATGAATGCATTGGAAAATATCTTAACACGCTAATTGGTCCGTTGATTCTCCTTAACACCTGTCTGCGGTTAAAAGCAGCTACTGTAGGTAACTAGGTGCCCAGCTGGAAACGTAAAAGAGACAATTACAGAAGTGCTGCACTGTCAAGGTCAAGGTTTTCCTAGGAATGAAAGTATGGAACTGAATTAAAGATGGGAAGAAAAAGACTACCTGCCACACACCCGCTGCCAATTAAATTCATTCCTGGTCACCGGTAGGGCTGTTTTTAACACATAACTAGCATTGCATTAACACCCATGGCCTGACTATAAATAAATTCCAGCTCACACATACAGTTTCTTCAGAAAGTTTTCACACCCATTGACTTTTTCCACATTTTGTTGTGTTTCAAAGTGGGATTAAAATGAATTTAATTAGCCTTATTTGTCAACGATCTACACAAAATACTCAGTCAAAGTGGAGGAAACATTTGTAAAAAAATATAACTAAGTATTCATCCCCCTGAGTCAATACATGTTAGAATCACCTTTGGCAGCGAAATGTTAAAGTCAAGGGGTGTGAATACTTTCTGAAGGCACACACAGGCGCACACACACTCTTCTATCTCCAAAGACCTTAATGCACTAAGGATATGCTTTTGTACAACAACGTGATACATTACTTGCATAACAGTCATGTCGACAGACATTACACATACACACACAAGTCAATCAGCAGCGTGCCCATTAGCACAGTGCGAAAGGCAGGCTCTTGCAGAGAGCTCCTTTTGACAATTCATAAAGAATCACACGCCCCTCCAGAGGGGTGGGTGAGCGAGTTCCCAATTACTTCAGCAGCACCAATTCAAACGCCCATTACACCTCTGAAGCCGTCTCTCCTCTGACACCTCAGTGCTCTGACTGTCTCTCTGACAGTTATGAGGATCTCTGAGGCTTAGCCGTTTCACTGAACCCCCAGGGTGTGTGCCCGCGCCAATGGACTGCACATGAAACACTGATAGGGTGTGTTTCTGCGGGTAATGGTGGTAATCAAGTCCAAACTTGAGCTTTCCAGACCTAAGTAGAACCACCAGTCTCATGAAGTGACATTGTTAACTTTTTGGGAGGCTCATTTTTGCTCTATTACTACGGACAGCTGCTATTTTATAAATCAGCTGGGGATAAATCAGTCTACTTCAGTGTTGACTTTCTCTGCTATTCTTTTTTTATTCTCTCCCTGTCTTTCTCCTTCTCTCTGTACCTTTGTTTATTTTCCTCTCCTTGCCCCATCTCTCTTCCCCCAGAACGAAAGGGGCCAGTGCCCGGCCGACGTGGTGTCCGAGCCCTTGGACATGCTCTTGGAGATGGCGGACGCAGCCGCCCTGGCCAAGGAGCTGCGCAGCCTGCTGAGGGAGGCCCTTCCCCGGCCCTGCGCCCCCCTGACCCTCCCTGCCCGAGCACCATCAGACAAGGCTCGGCTCCAGCTCATCACCATGGGCATCCAGCTAGGCGACCGCGTGGTCATCGCCGGTCAGAAGGTAAGCGGCCAGTTCCATAGCCGTCAATGAAGGGTCTCAAATCCACAGACTGTCATTGGCCGATTGTCCATAACTGTGGTAGGAAAAAAAGGAGCCGTCTGCTTATTTGAGTGAATGATTAACAGCTCATCTGCCAAGCCAATTCCCTTCTACTGATTGCAACTTTTAACAATATAGCACTCTGTGAAAGATCATGACTCTCTCGCCCCAGGAAAATGTCTGTGACAACACCGTCTTTGGCGGTCAAGTATGTTTTTCTTCTTCTTAAGACAAGTGAAGGGAAAGAAAGGGATGAAAAATAATAGAAAAAGGTGTACCGGTGAATTTAAGGACTTGTAATCTGTGTCGTGTTCCTGCCTGAAGACACCCTCACTCCTACACTCACACACTCCTAACACAGCTTCTGAGTGCGTGCACGCACACAGACAGACAGGGCCCCCTCAAAGAATAAGCTATTAATGAATTCCCGCGCCACACTGAGAGCGAAAACGCCGGGCGTTGCGTTCCCCCAGATTGGCTAATCAAAACCCTATTTTCTCCCTGCCGCTCTGGCGAGCCAGGTGCTTTGATCTCTATTTTCTTTTAATTCATTTTTGTCCCTTCTCCTCTACGTGTTTATAGATTTGGACGCATCAAAACACGCTTGAGTTCCCGCGGTTCTTGATAGAGGGGGCCCGCCCTTACCTAAATGCGCAGCCGTGCTCTCCCAAGGATGGGCAGATAGAGGATGAAACAACCATATTGAGAGAGTCCCCCCCTCACCCTATTTTTTTACTGACTGTTTATCTCTAGGAGTAGGGCCCTGCTTGTTGGCTCTATAGCTGTTTTAATGTGTGTGTGTGTGTGTGTGTGTGTGTGTGTGTGTGTGTGTGTGTATTTAGGTGGGCACTCTACAGTTCTGCGGCAGCACCGAGTTCGCCGGCGGTCTTTGGGCCGGCGTGGAACTCGACCAAGCGGAGGGGAAGAACGACGGATCCGTCGCTGGAGTCCAGTACTTTTCCTGCCGCCTCAAACACGGTATGTCCGCTACAACCCCGACTGACAGTACTCCCTAAGCATTAATCAATCCAGTCGCTGCGGATCATCATAGACTCAATCGATATCCTCCATCCGAAGCTATTAGGACCTATCGAACAAGTCGGTTGCTCAATGGCGTCTCACTATGGCAACAGCTATTCTCATGTGAGTTGTGAGTGAATTCGACATCTCAAATGGCTGCCCCAATCTGGTGTTTGGCCCATTTTGACCTCTTGCTCCATTTACTTTTAGCAATCTCTTTTTCTCTATCTCTTCTCACATTCTCCATCTCCCCCTGACAGGGATCTTTGCACCCCTGTCCAAGATCAGCAAACCCTCAGAGCGATGCAAAGCCAGCCCCCAGAGAAGTGCCACCCCCAAAAGGCCCTCTCAGCGCATCAACCTGTCGCGCGTCACCTCCAAGATCAACACAGGTAACAGTTTCTCTGACAGGGACTTCGAATATTTGTGCCACGTCAGTGGATGGATGGATGGATGGATAGGCTACAGGGTAAAGGATAGTTAGGCCTATAGTCCCTAGGGCCACAAAGACAAATGGACCTACCTGTGAAGGAAAGCTCACATCGTTATGAAAGCATAGAGAAACTCCTGAGCCTGAAGGGTTGAGTTAGGGAGGTAGGGAGCGGAGTCGGGAAGGTGGGATAAGCTGGAGAATGGTATAAAGGGAGGAGAGCCATTTTCCACTTCACCGTTTATCTCATTACACCCCCTCCAGGACGTGTTTTCTGGAGACCCATACACATTAATGCATTATTAGAGGCCACACATCACAGAAACACACACCTCGCCACCTCTCCCTCCTTAATTACATTAGTTTTGGATGCAATGTCTCAGCCCCCTCCCACCTCAATATGCTTCCACTGGCTGAGACATAACTCTGAAATTAATCCACTCTGGGCGGGGGGTGTACTCTATGATACAAAGCCATGATTCAGACCGTAATGGTCATGAAAACCATAGCTTCTCCAGCTCCCTGCTGCTCGGGGGTGGCTAGAAGAGGGGCCAATGACGAAGTCACGAACCCCATGAAAAGCGAGGACCTATTTACGCTAACCAGATTTCCGCGGATGCCCGACGGAAAGGCGCAACGCCATCTCTGATGTTTGTGACTCGATCTTTCCCCCACCTCACCTGGGAATGAGTAGGTGTATGTGTCTGTCGGAGCTCTCTGGGGCACAAGTCAAGTTCTCTCCCAAGCCTTGAATGGATTGTCTTGTCGTGGTGGCCTGCCTTTTAGACCTCTTTCGCTGCTTAATGTAGACGCATGCTTACGGAGAGCTGCCCATGGTGATGAGGCTTCATTAAAAAGTGAAATACTGTAGATATGTTATCAAAAAAATTCAACTCCAAGCTAGAAGCATCAAAACACCTAGAAAGGTAGTTCTAACCTTACATATGACTGGGCAAAGTGCCAAGAATAGGAGAGCCATCTATTCCATAGTACACTAGAACACAGCAAACATGGACAACAACAGTCTAAACATAGCTGAGGGCAAGAGAGCAAAATGTCCACTAGATGACAGGAAATGAATCTAGCACGACTCCGCAGGAAAAGTGAGAAATACATATCTTAATTTAAACCACAGTACTTAGTGGCCTGTAGTTTGTAAATCCAAAAACGTTCCCATTGATTTAGCTGTTTAAGACGGTCCTCTTTTCTAATTGAGGCCGAACATGATCAATACCCATAGCTTGTAAGGAGGCAGGGTTGCCATGGTGTAAGGAATTGTAGTGCCTTGCCATGGGGTAGACTTTATTGCCTACCCGTATGGCGTACTTGTGTTCCGCTAAGCGGTCTTAAGGCATCTCTTTGTCCGTCCAATGTAGAACACCTTGCACTGTGGACATTCCAATCTGTAGATGACATGAGTGGTTTTGCAGTTAATGAAATGCTTGACTTGATATTTTAGAAGCTGTGTCAACAAAATACTTTTTCTGTGAAAAATTTCTGCAATGGTTGCACTGGTTGCATTTAAAAGAGCCCCTGGGTTTGTGGTCTAGCGAAGTTTTTTGAGAGTCACCAGGAAGATAACTGTGGACTAATTTGTCATTTAGGGTAGGACATCTCTTAAAGCTTATTACTGGTGGCTCTGGGAAGACTTGGTGTAGTAGTGTATCGCTTTGAAGGATTCCCCAATTATTTTTAATGATCTCTGCTTCAGTGCTGTATTTTGTAACAAAGTACACTCTCTCTGATGTATCACGAGGCACTCCCCTACGCAACAAGTTCTCTCTGTCAAGTCATCCGGCCCATATACCTGTATATTTCAGGACACGATTCAAGAAGYGATTCTCCAATTCAGCAGATTTGACACTGTMGTCTGTTTCCAGATCGCAAATTCTGCGGACTCTTTGGAATTGGCCATATGGAATRTTCTCTTTTAGCCTTTTGGGGTGAACGCTGTCTACCCTCCGAATGGTATTCCCATCTGTAGGCTTCCTAAAGATTGATGTGTGCAAACAACCTTTGATATGTTTGTCAAAGTCCCAAAAATGTATGTTATCCTTGCTGTACTCCATAGTTAGTTTGGTTAAGTTATTGGTGGAAGGAAATAAGTTAATATTCTGAGCCGGACCAGAACAGGCAAACATGATATGAATCAATATAGCGTCCCGAACATATAATCCGGTAAAAGAACTGGTTATTAGAAGGATCCAAAATGAAGTTATTTTCCCATTTACCCAAGTACAAACCAGCATAGGAAGGGCTGTAAGCAAGCTCCCATGGCACATCCTTTGACTTGTTTAAAAATACGGTCCTGAAAGACAAGGATGTTATTATTAAGTCCATTCAGTCAGTGAGACAATGAATTATGTAGGAGGCATCTCAGTCTCAGGCCGGGTACTCAAGAAATGGTGCATGCCTGCCAATCCTTGTTCATGTTCAATGGTATAGAGACTCCACATCCATTTTGACTAAAAAGGAAGCTGTACCTATATTTTTCAATTCCTTAATTGTATTCAACACATCTGTGGTATCTTGAAGATAGGCTGGGAGTGATGGCAGAAAAGGCTTAAACTAATCAATGTACTTAGATGGGTTCTGTCAGACTTTCATTACCACTAATGACTGGTCTACCTGTTTTTTTTTCAAGATTCTTGTGGACTTTTGGAAGAAGATAAAAAGAAGCCATACGCGGACTGCCATTGAAAATAAATTTGAACTCCTTGTCTGAAATGTAGCCATACTCCTTAGCTTCTGTGAGGATCCCTTTCAATTCAGTTTTTAGGTCCTCTGTAGGGTTGAAGGTAAAAGATTGGTAGAATTCATCATTGTCTAATTGACGGTAGGCTTCTGTCACATATTTGTCTTTACTCCACACTACTGTAACGCAATCTTTGTCAGCTTTTTTAACCACAGATTGAACTGCATTCCTCTCTGTCTTAGAACGATTACGTCGTGTTTGGTTAGAGTCAATTTTAGCCTTAAACAGATTCTCCACATCAAAATGCACTTTCTTGGCAAGTGTATTTAGTGTGGCCTTCTGGACAATGGGACAAAAGGTGGACTTGGGCTTAAAAGGTGTTTTTGAGGGCACAGAAACTGCCTGACCTGAGACACTGGCGTCTGTAGTTGGAGAGATGTCTTGCTTGTACCAGGCCTTCAGATGTAGATTCCTGTAGAAATGAAATGAATGAATGAATTGAATGAATTGAGTATGTGGGTGCAAAGGACAGTCCTTTAGACAAGCCCGTTAACACAATCATCAGAAAGGGGTTCTCCAGAAATGTTGATCACAGCCTTGTTCTGGTCCTGCTCCGTGTGGTTGGATTGTCTTGATTTCTTCCTCCCCCCTCCATGTTGTGTGCTTCCGCTTCCTCTCCCTCTCTTGTTGAGGAACCTGCGTGGCTCCTCTTCATGGTCTAAAACATCTTGGGAGGAGCTGGCCTCTGAGTGTCTGGGGTGATGCTCATCGTCACTGCTTGTAAAATTGAAAGAAACAGATTTAGGCTTCCTCTGCGGATGTGATTCTTGCGCGTTGGTTTTCTCCAGGCAAAGACCTTGCCATCGCTATAGTCTACTTCATCTCTTCTAAATTTTCTTAGCTTGTCCTGCTTCAAATGTCAGAGTGAATGTGTCTACTTTCTCTTTCAAGATCTTATCACATTGTGCTTTGTTAGAATTGTCACTGTTCTGTGATTTTCCGTTTTTACTAGTTCAATTTCTGTTTGGACTACTTGTCTGTCCTTTTTAAATGCTTCTATTAGAAGTAGCATTAGGTCAAAAGAACACCTGTTGAGAATAGCCTCCCATTTATCTCTAAATTCAGTTTTACCTTGTGCTCCATTAGCTGGAAACTTCATAATACGGAGTCCTCTGGGGATTAGGCCTTTCCTCCAATAGTCAGACAAGGTAATAGAATTGAGGTCAAGTTTGGTGTCTTTCTCCATTAGCTGTTGCAAGTCTCCGTAAGCCTTGTTTAAGTCCATTCCAGTATTCTCTGTGGCTGTCATCTCATCTAGCAATGAGGTAGTGGTAATAACCCTTTGACCCTCTTCATGGGAATAGGAAAATCTTGTWGCCTCTTGGGTAAAATCCATAGTATGAGTTGTAAAATGTTCCCAAAACACAGAAAAAATGACTGTGGAGCTGCTTCCTCTACACACGACCCAAGTGCTATGATTAACTTGTAGAAAAAAAGAGGAGGAAGGGAAGCACTGCTGTGGTGGATGAATCTGAATTAGTTGGGTAACATAGATAATTTAGATGTCTTATCTGCATAATATGCTTATGTGATATACTTGTTATTAGAATGTATCCCTTCGGACTCTGGTGTTGGCAGTTGCACTTCTTCCCTCAGCTGCGGCTCAGTCACCTGGGGCCCAGAGAGGGGAGAGGTCAGACTTGTCTTTTACATGTCTGTGGTGCTATACAGACTATCAGAAAGGGAAGAGGACAGGATGGAACATTGTCTTCATATGTGAATGTGTCTTTACCTATTCTTAAACCATGTGAAGGGATGGCGTGGGGAACCAATTACTTGTCTCCACAATGTCTGTGCGCAAGTCACTCCCTCCTTTGGCATTGGGGGGAGGTGTATGGCAGTGTCTGGAACCGTTGCATGTCCTCTCTGATGTTGCACTTATCCTGGGATAGTGTATGACCTAGAGGCTCACTCCCCTCAGTGAGCTTGTCCAGGAGTGGGGTCAAGAAGGGGTTTTACTTGAGATGGGAGTATCTAGAGTTGACAATTGATTTAGGCCTTTGGATGAGTTGGTGTTTTTGTGCTAAGAGTAACAGGAACAAGATAGCAACCTCGTCTTAGGGACCAAACTGAACGATAATTTATAGGGAATGCTATCTGGCTACGGGATACTCCTTTCTCATTTATAAAGTCTCACTTTGTGAACTGTTCCTAATATCTGTGGTTTGTTATGTCGACTAGGGGGTGGATCTTTGCTAGAGAAAATCTCAGTAGCCATTGTGTTGTCACTCTCAATGGATCATTAGAAATGGTGAATCGTTGAAAGTCATTGCTATTGCAAAGCTCTTATTATTAAAGATGTAGTTTAAGTATAACTGACTTGTGTGTAAAGTTTGTCTCTCTTTATTTGATAGTAAAGAAATTAACCACCACACTGCTAAGGTACACAATAGTAGATTTTGGTAGACAGAAGCTGGAACTCAAGTACGCCATAGAGGTAGCCAATGAAGACTACCCCATGGCAAGGCGCTACAAGTCCTTACACAATGACAACCCTGCCTCCCTACAAGCTATGGGTATTGATCATGTTCCGGCCTCAATTAGAAAAGGGGACCGTCTTAAACAGCTAAACCAAAGGGAACATTTTGGGATTTACAAACTACAGGACCACTAAGTACCATGGTTTAAATGAAGATATGGATTTCTCACCTTTCCTGTAGGGTCGTGATAGGTCCATTTGTTGTCATCTAGTGTACATTCTGCTCTATTGCCCTCAGCTATGTTTAGGCTGTTGTTGTTCATGTTTGCTGTGTTCTAGTGTACTATGGAATAGATGGCTCTCCTATTCTTGGCACTTTTCCCAGTCATATTTAAGATTACACTACCTTTCTAGGCGTTTTAATGCTTCTAACTTGGAGTTGAATTTTTTTATAACATATCTACAGTATTTCACTTTTTAATGTGTATAGTATTGCTTACTAGGAGTTGTCCAATCTATTTTGTAACCASTCCCTCTTCAAATTAGTGCTGATTGGAAAAAGCTATTCAAAAGAGGACAATGTATTATAATTTCGTTGTACTCCCTGACAAAGGCCATGCAGTCAACGCGTCGGATTTTTTAAACTTTGTTTCCATTGAACATGCTATACAAATAAAGATATTTAAATTAATTATATGAATAATGCCTTGGTCCTCCTTTTTGATAACCAAATACTCTTTTACCAAAGAGCACATTCTGTCTACCAAAATCTATTATTGTGTACCTAATTAAYCAAAGTTAATTTGTGGAATTTCTTTCCTTAATGCGTTTGAGCCAATCRTTGTGGTGTGACAAGGTAGGGGTGGTATACAGAAGATAGCGCTATTTGGTAAAAGAGCAAGTCCATATTATGGCAAGAACTTCTCAAATAAGCAAAAAGAAATGACAGTCCAACATTACTTTAAGACATGAAGGTCAGTCAATGCGGAAAATGTATGAACTTTGAACGTTTCTTGAAGTGCAGTAACACTCTGGGAAGATCCAGAGTTACCTCTGCTGCAGAGGATACGTTCATTAGAGTTACCAGCCTCAGACATTGCAGCCCAAATAAATGCTTCAGAGTTCAAGTAACACACATATCTCAACATCAACGGTTCAAATGAGACAGGCCTTCATGGTCGAATTTCTGCAAAGAAACCACTACTAAAGGACACCAATAAGAAGAAGAGATATGCTTGAGACGCAGAGCAGGTGACCGGATTATCTCTGCATATGTAGTTCCCACAATGAAGCATGGAGGAGGTGGTGTGATGGTGCTTTGCTGGTGACACTGTCTGTGATTTATTTAGAATTCAAGGCACACTTAACCAGCATGGCTACCACAGCATTCTGCAGCGATACGCCATCCCATCTGGTTTGCATTTAGTGGGACTATCATTTTGTTTTTCAACATGACAATGACCCAACATACTTCCAGGCTGTGTAAGGGCAATTTGACCAAGAAGGAGAGTGATGGAGTGTTGCATCAAATGACCTGGCCTCCACAATAACCCGACTTCAACCCAATTGAGATGGTTTGGGATTAGTTGGAATGCAGAGTGAAGGAAAAGCAGCCAATGTGGGAACTCCTTCAATACTGTTGGAAGAGCATTCCAGGTGAAGCTGGCTGAGAGAATGCCAAGAATGAATGTGCAAAGCTGTCATCAAGGCAAAGGGTGGCTACTTTGAATAATCTAAAATATATATAAATATATTTGTTTAACACTTTTTTTGGTTAATATATGATTCCATATGTGTTATTTCATAGTTTTGACTATTATTCTACAATATAGAAAATAGTTTTTTTTTAAATAAAGAAAAACCCTTGAATGAGTGGGTGTGTACAAACGTTTGACTGGTAGTGTATGATAAGCCTTTGGAACCCATTCTGGGATGAATTCATACTTCCCATACACAGTGCAAGACAGGCCATTCCAATTTGACTATAGTACCTGTCTTGGCCTCAGGGGTGTCATCTGTGCCCTGTTCAGGAACTGGGCAGCTTTTTGGTTTATCAGGTGGGGTGGATGGAGAACCTTTTCTCYACACGTAGACAAAAAGAGGCACATTCATAAATAAAGGGACAAAATCTGACAGAGAAAATGAGAACATGAGAATTTGACAGGGACAAGAGTGCGAAAAGGAAACAAAACAAGAAAAATGAGAAGGAAAAGTTGACGGGGACAGGATAGTGAAATGGAGACAAAAATAAGAAAAACGRAGGAAAAGCGGGAAGGTTGCCAACAAGACGAGGAGAAAGAATGAGCGAAAGTCACAGACAAATAAGCAAAAGAGAGAGTTGGTGATGCAAATGTAATGAAAGACAGCGTGACATTGCAGTGAAGGGGACTATAGAGAGCGTGGGAGTACAAAAATAGACATATTGAAAAGCAGCACTGTTCACCAAGGCCCTCAGAGAGATTCCAACAAAGTGCGAATGAGAGGTCACTCCCACGCAAGAGGCCCAATCAAAACCGGACCCGCCTCCAAGGACAGTGGAAGCGGCCATTCATTGTTATCCAATACAAGGAAATTATTTCACCACAATGGTCCTCTTCTCATAGTTCAGCCTTCAGGTGTCTGATGCTAAATGGTTGAATGGTGAAGCTGAGTGGTTGACTAATGTCTGACTAGATACCCATTACAAGAAAGTCCAGAGCCTTTCAATGTGATGATAGTCTTTCTTTTTCATCCAAAGTGAAGGGGGATAAACTGCAGGTAAACTACAAGTATTTAACAGGAACCTGGTAGGGATGGACATGAGAAACCGAGTACTCGAAATTAGGTCAAAGCTTGATCTTTAACCAGAGCTTTACATTTTTTTACAATCACATTTTAAAGGTCACATGCGCTGAATACAACAGGTGTAGACCTTACCGTGAAATGCTAACTTACAAGCCCTTAACAAACAACGCAGTTCAAAAAATGTGTTTGAACGACTCAAACCTAAGTGTATGTAAACTTCCGACTTCAACTGTATATACTAGGCGGTGTCAGAGAGAGGCCCAAAATATTGGGAAAATTGTATTTTTACACTGCTGCTACTCGCTTTTTATTATCTATGCATAGTCACTTTAGAAATTACCTAGACTAACTTGTACCCCCACACATTGACTCTGTACTGGTACCCCCCCAAGAAAAGAGTTAAGAAAATATTTACTAAATAAACTAAGGTGAAAAAATATATATCTACAAAGAGTAACAAGAAAATTACATAACAATAATTGGGGGGGTACCAGTACAGAGTGGGACCATGCAGCTGTCATACCGCTCAGGAATGAGACGAGTTCGGTCTCCTAGAGATGAACGTACTTTGGTACGAGAAGTGCAAATCAATCCCAGAACAACAGCAAAGGACCTTGTGAAGATGCTGGAGGAAACGGGTACAAAAGTATCTATTTCCACAGGAAAACGAGTCCTATATCGACATAGCCTGAAAGGCCGCTCAGCAGGGAAGAAGCCACTGCTCCAAAACTGCCATAAAAAGGCCAGACTACGGTTTTCAACTGCACATGGAGACAAAGATTGTACTTTTTGTAGAAATGTCCTTTGTTCTGATGAAACAAAAATATAACTGTTTGGTCAAAATGACCATTGTTATGTTTGGAGGAAAAAGGGGGAGGCTTGCAAGCCGAAGAACACCATCCTAACCGTGAAGCACGGGGTTGACAGCATCATGTTGTGGGGGTGCTTTGCTGCAGGAGGGACTGGTACACTTCACAAAATAGATGGTATCATGAGGAACAAAAATTGTGGATATATTGAAGCAACATCAGTCATAAARTTAAAGCTTGATCGCAAATGGGTCTTCCAAATTGACACTACCTTCTGTAGCACCTTAAGGTCAGATGCCAAGCAATTGCCATACCAGGTGGTGATGCAACCGGTCAGGATGCTCTCGGTGGTGCAGCTGTATGACTTTTTGAGGATCTGGAGACCCATGCCAAATCTTTTCAGTCTCCTGAGGGGGAAAATGTATTGTCGTGCCCTCTTCACAACTATCTTGTGTTTGGACCATGATAGTTAGTTGGTGATGTGGACACGAAGGAACTTGAAACTCTCGACCAGCTCCACTTCAGCTCAATCGATGCCCTCCTTTTCGATAAGTTCACGATCAGCTCCTTTGTCTTACTCACATTGAGGGAGAAGTTTTTGTCCTGGCGCCACACTGCCAGGTCTCTAACCTCCTCCCTATACAGTGCCTTGCAAAAGTATTCACCCCTTTGGCGGTTTTCCTATTTTGTTGCAGTACAACCTGTCATTTAAATGGATTTCATGTAATGTAAAAATGTAAAATAATTACTTATTTAAAAAAATATATATATACAAAACGGAAAAGTGGTGCATATGTATTCACCCCCTTTGCTATGAAGCCCCTAAATAAGATCTGGGCAACCAATTACCTTCAGAAGTCACATAATTAGTTAAATAAAGTCCACCTGTATGCAATCTAAGTGTCACATGATCTGAGTGTATATATACTCCAGTTCCGAAAGGTCCCAGAGTTTTTAACACCACTAAGCAAGGGAGGGGTACCACCAAGCAAGGGGCACGATGAAAACCAAGGAGCTCTCCAAACAGGTCAGGGACAAAGTTGTGGAGAAGTACAGATCAGGGTTGGGTTATAAAAAAATCTCAGAAACTTTGAACATCCCACAGAGAACATTAAATCCAATATAAAAAAAATTTAAGAATATTGCACCACTACAAACCTGCCAAGATAGGGTCGCCCACCAAAACTCATGGACCAGGCAAGGAGGGTATTAATCAAAGAGGCAACAAAGATAACCCTGAAGGAGCTACAAAGCTCCACAGCGGAGATTGGAGTATCTGTCCGTAGGACCACTTTAAGCCGTACACTCCAAAGAGCTAGGCCATTGCTTAAAGAAAAAAAATAAGAAAACASGTTTAGGCATGTGGGAGACTGACTAAACATATCGAAGAAGGTACTCTGGTCAGATTAGACTAAAATTGCGCTTTTTGGCCATCAAGGAAAACGCTATGTCTGGCGTAAACCCAACACCTCATCACCACGAAAACTTCATCCCCACAGTAAAGCATGGTGGTGGCAGCATCATGCTGTGGGGATGTTTTCATCGGCAGGGACTGGGRAACTGGTCAGAATTAAAGGAATGATGGATGGTGCTAAATACAGGGAAATTCTTGAGGGAAACCTGTTTCAGTCTTCCAGAGATTTGAGACTGGGACGGAGGTTCACCTTACAGCAGGAAAATGACCCTAAGCATACTGCTAAAGCAACACKTGAGTGGTTTAAGGGGAAACATTTAAATGCATTGGAATGGCCTAGTCAAAGCTCAGACCTCAATCCAATTTAAAATCTGTGATTTGACTTRAAGATTGCTGTTCACCAGCGAAACCCATCCAACTTGAAGGAGCTGGAGCAGTTTATCCTTGAAGAATGGGCATAAATCCCAGTGGCTAGGTGTGCCAAGCTTATATAGACATACCCCAAGAGACTTGCAGCTATAATTGCTGCAAAAGGTGGCTCTTCAAAGTATTGACTTCGGGGGGGTGAATAGTTATGCATGCTCAAGTTTTCAGTTTTTTTGTCTTATTTCTTGTTTGTTTCACAATAAAAAATATTTTGCATCTTCAAAGTGGTAGGCATGTTGTGTAAATCAAATGATACAAACCACCCAAAAATCTATTTTAATTCCAGGTTGTAAGGCAACAAAATAGGAAAAATGCCAAGGGGGTGAATACTTTCACAAGCCACTGTAGGCTGTCTCATCGTTGTCTGTGATCAGGCGTACCACTTTTGTGTCATTAGCAAACTTAATGATGGTGTTGGAGTCGTGCTTGGCCATACAGTCGTGGGTGAACAAGGAGTACAGGGGGGGACTAAGCACACACCCCTGAGAGCCCACAGTTTTGAGAATCAGCGTGGCAGATGTGTTGTTGCCTACCCTTACCACCTGGGGGCGGCCCGTCAGGAAGTCCTGGATCCAGTTGCAGAGGGAGGTGTTTAGTCCCAGGGTCCTTAGCTTATTGATGAGCTTTGAGGACACTATGGTGTTGAACGCTGAGCTGTAGTCAATGAATAGCATTCTCACATAGGTGTTCCTTTTGTCCAGGTGGGAAAGGGCAGTGTGGAGTGCAATAGAGACGGCATCATCTGTGGATCTGTTGGGGCGGTATGCAAATTGAAGTGGGTCTAGGGTTTCTGGGATGATGGTGTTGATGCGAGCCATGACCAGCCTTTCAAAGCAGTTCATGTCTACAGACATGAGTGCTACGGGTCGGTAGTCATTTAGGCAGGTTACCTTAGTGTAATTGGGCACAGGCACTATGGTGGTCTGCTTAAAACATGTTGGTATTACAGACTCGGACAGGAAGAGGTTGAAAATGTCAGTGAAGACACTTGCCAGTTGGTCAGCGCATGCTCGCAGTACACATCCTGGTAATCCGTCTGGCCCTGCGGCCTTGTGAATGTTGACCTGTCTAAAGATCTTACTCACATCGGCTGCGGAGAGCGTGATCACACAGTCTTCCGGTACAGCTGGTGCTCGCATGCATTTTTCAGTGTTATTTGCCTCGAAGCGAGCATAGAAGTAGTTTAGCTCGTCTGGTAGGCTCGTGTCACTGGGCAACTCTCGGCTGTGCTTCCCTTTGTAGTCTAATGGTTTGCAGGCCCTGCCACATCCGACGAGCATCAGAGCCGGTGTAGTACGACTCGATCTTAGTCCTGTATTGACCTGTAGCTTAGCATCTGCTTCATCTGACCACTAAAGCAACTCTTCTTCCCCCATGTGACCTACTTGCTGTGTGTATGTACTGACATGTATGTGTAACTGATAGATGCACACACACTACATGTTAATGTTTTTAAATGTATGTCAATTGTAAAGTATTTTGTCTAATGTCTGTGTCGRACCCTAGTAAGAATAGCTGAAGCCATTGGCTCCGGCTAATGGGGATCCTAATAAATGACATAAAAAATAACAATGAAATGGACAGCGCTTTCTAAGGTGATGATTAATTCATAACACCCATATGCATATTAGAGCATAAGCAAAGGCCTACATATGAGCCCAAGCCAGGAAAAAAACTGAATTAAAATAATGAATGTGCCATTATACAATACATAGTCTACTGCATATTACACATGGCACCATTTTTTCTTTTTAAAGACTCAATTAAGAAATCTTTGGTAAATAATTGGTTTAGCCTAAATTAAACAAATTCTGACTTAAATAGGGCTTTGTTTCAGAATGAATAGGCTGACACATTACCTATAGCTCCAGAATATCTCACCACTGAGTTTCCATCCCCTCCACTCTCTCCTTCATGCCTTTCTCCAGCGCGCAGAGAGAGGGTCTGTCAACAGTTTAATTAAATATGTTTTGTTGCGTTTCTTTTTTTTTTTGTATCGATGTTCCCGAACAGATTTCACTTGGTTTCCCAAATGAAGCACTGGATAGCTGCAGGAACAGGGKTCACACCCATTCCCCAGGCGCTCTCATTTGTTGACTTCTGTAACCGTAAAAGCCTTGGTTTCATGCATGTTAACAGAAGCCTTCTTTATTCACTGCTTTACCACACTCCGCCAACCCTGATGTCCTAGCCGTGTCTGAATCCTGACTTATGAAGGCCACCAACAACATTTTCCACCAAGATAGAACTGCCAAAGGGGGCGGAGTTGCAATCTACTGCAGAGATAGCCTGCAGAGTTCGATCATGCTATCCAGGTCTGTGCCCAAACAGTTCGAGTCCACCTTTCCAGAAATAAGTCTCTCACTGTTGCCGCTTGTTATATACCCCCCTCAACTGCCTGCTGTGCCCTGGACACCATATGTGAATTAATTGCCCCCCATTTATCTTCAGGGTTTGTACTGTTAGGTGACCTAAACTGGGATATGCTTAACACCCCAGCCGTCCTACAATCTAAGTTAGATGCCCTCAATCTCACACAAATTATCAAGGAACCTACCAGGTACAACCCTAAATCCGTAAACACAGGCACCTTCATAGAGATCATCCTGACCAACCTGCCCTCTAAATACACCTCTGCTGTCTTCAACCAGGTTCTCAGCGATCACTGCCTCATTGCCTAAATCCGTAATGGGTCAGCGGTCAAACGATCACCCCTCATCACTGTCAAATGCTCCCTAAAACACTTCAGCGAACAGGCCTTCCTAATCGACCTGGCCCAGGAATCTTGGAAGGATATTGACCTCATTCCGTCAGTAGAGGATGCCTGGTTATTCTTTAAAAGGGCATTCCTTACCATCTTAAATAAGCATGCTCAATTCAAAAAAATGCAGAACTAAGACAGATATAGCCCTTGGTTCACTCCAGACTTGACTGCCCTTGATCAGCACAAAAATATCATGTGGCTTACTGCATTAGCATTGAATATTCCCCGCGATATGCAACTTTTCAGGGAAGTTAGGAGCCAATATACACAGCCAATTAGGAAAGCAAAGGCTAGCATTTTCAAACAGACATTTGCATCCTGTAGCACAAATGCCAAAAAGTTCTGGGCCACTATAAAGTCCATGGAGAATAAAGCATTTCCTCCCAGCTGCCCACTGCACTGAGGCTAGGAAACACTGTCACCACCGATCTACGATAATAGAGAATTTCAAAAAGCATTTTTATACGGCTGGCCATGCTTTCCACCTGGCTACCCCTACCCCGGTCAACAGCACTGCACCCCCCACAGCAACTTGCCCATTTCTCCTTCACCCAAATCAAGATGGCTGATGTTCTGAAAGAGCTGCAAAATCTGGACCCCTACAAATCAGCTGGGCTAGACAATCTGGACCCTCTCTTTCTAAAATGATCCACCGCAATTGTTGCAACCCCTATTACTAGCCTGTTCAACCTCTTTTTCGTATCGTCTAAGACAGGGGTGTCAAACTCATTCCATGGAGGGCCTAGTGTCTGCTGGTTTTTGTTTTTTCCTTTCAGTTAAGACCTAGACAACCAGGTGTGGGGAGTTCCTTACTAATTAGTGACCTGACTTCATCAATCAAGTACAAGGGTGGAGCGAAAACCCACAGACACTCGGCCCTTCGTGGAATGAGTTTGACAGCTGTGGTCTAAGATTACCAAACATTGGAAAGCTGCCGCGGTCATCCCCCTCTAAGGGGGAGACACTCTAGACCCAAACTGTTACAGACCAGTGTTTTTCTGAATCAAAACGCTCCAAATGAATGGACATTTTGGGGATATAACGACGGAATTAATCGAACAAAAGAACCATWTGTGATGTTTATGGGACATTTTGGACATTTTGGAGTGCCAACAGAAGAAGATCTTCAAAGGTACGGCATGAATTATATCGTTATTTATGAGTTTTGTCGCGCTTGGCGGGTTGAAATATGATTGTCATGTGTTTGTTTGATGGGGTGCTGTCCTCAGATAATAGCATGGTTTGCTTTCGCCGTAAAGCCTTTTTGAAATCTGACACGGTGGCTGGATTAACAAGAAGTTAAGCTTTATTTTGGTGTATTGCACTTGTGATTGTATGAAAGTTAAATATTTCTAATAATTTAATTTGAATTTGGCGCTCTGCCATTTCACCGGATGTTGGCAAAACGATCCCGCTAACGGGATTTGATCCATAAGAAGTTTTAAAACCTTTTTTTCCGTTGAACATGCCATACAAATAAAGGCATTTAAATGAATTATATGAAGAGTGCCTTGGTCCTCCTTTCTTTTTGAAAACTACATTTAATTTTATCTCTGGGACCCTAAGGATGACAAATCAGAGCAAGATTACTGAATGTAAGTAAATTATTTACCTTCAGAGGTGAATGTATCAAACCAGGTCCTGTGATAAAATGTTTTATTGTTGTGCACTATCCTCAAACAATAGTATGGTATTTTYTCCCGCTGTAATAGATACTGTAAATTGGACAGTGCAGTTAGATTAATATCAATTTAAGATTTCTGCCCATATAAGACATGTCTATGTTCTGGAAAGTTGGCTGTTGTTTATAATATCATTCTAGTCACATTATTAGTCGCATATTGAGCCACAACCGTACCGGTTTAGGGACAACGATAAAATTGAAACAATGTCGATCCATCCACATAGTGCTCTGAATTGCGCACTATGTAGAGTGCTTCATGGGCCCCAGAGAATGATATAGATCTCATGGCAGACATGATAGAAATGGGTGGTTTGGTATTACGATTGTAGGCACACACCCTGCTGTGTGATTTAGGGTGTAGAGAAAGAGCACTTCCTCTGTACGTGTCTTGCAAGCTTCAGTTGAAAGCTTGATGCACTGCTCGATCAAAGTGGTGTGCAGTGACTGATTTCTGGTAGTTTTCCTCAAGGCCTTGCCACATTCATCTAAACCCTGTCTTCTGATAGCATATCTTGTTTTTCCAATTTATTATTTTGCTTATGGTGAATTATTTTCTTTTACCTCTTCGCTAACTGTCCACTCCGTATTTTCCTCCACCAGGTGCTCTCTCTCGTTCCCTCTCTTCCTCTTCATCCTCCCTGGACTCCAGACATGGCCTGACCGTGCAACCTCGGCCGTTTCCACGACAACGGCCTCCCGCAAGGCAGCGGCGGGAACGGCTTCAGCCCAGCTCCAAATCCATGCCCCCTCCGACCCGGTCTAATCCCAGCCCCAGCCTCATTGGTACTGCACTCTCGTGTCATAATTTCAAACCAATGAAATCCACCTACGTTGCTTTGAGTACCTTATATGGTGGAACCAGTTTAAAGTTGTAGAGGAGCCTTTATTTCGCTCTCTGATCTGATTATTAGTTAGTTACATTGGCAATTGAGTCACATTGATTAGTGAGCTCTTGAGGCCATGGTAATGTTGAGAGCTGAAATGACTAATATTATTATGTCCAGGAAGGTACTTGAATGATAAGTCATTATTATGATGGTGGCATTAGTGAACATGATGGTGATTATATTAATGGCTTCCCTGATGTTACAGCTGCTTACGGTGTTGGTAAAAACATTAATATTCTCTCTCCCCCTCCCATGTTCCAGTACCCCGGAGCCGGACTCCCTCGGCCAGTAGCTCCGTGTGTGACGGGCCCGAGGTGCGCCTAGGGGAGAGGGTGTTGGTGGTGGGCCAGAGAACAGGGGTGGTCCGCTTCTACGGCAAGACCAACTTTGCCCCAGGTCAGATCACTGTCTATACCCCAAACCCACTACACACATCACGCTACATCCACTGGTAACCATGTGTACTGGCATAYTAACTACCATACTAACAGGGTTGCGGTCAATTCTATTTCAATTCAATCAATCCGGAAAGTGTTCTGAAATGACGCTGAAATGACGGAGTCACCTATTTTTCACCAAACAATATTTTGAAAGAGGAAGTTTAGTGTTTTAAGCATATGTTTTCGTTTGTCTCCTCCATATCCACTAACCGAAGCTTATTATATGGATATTTCTTTCTATTAATAACGTAGAATTAACAGCTGTACAGAAAGACTCATTTTGAAGGTCAAATTACAGAGGAGGAACTTCTTCTACATCCGCTGGTAACCATGAGAACTGGCATACTAACTACCATATTATGTTTCAATTCAGTCAATACAGAAAGTGTAATGAAATGACGGTGTCACCCATGATTCCCCAAACAATATTTTGAAAGAGGAAGTTAAGTATTTTAAGCATGTTTTCATTTCAGTCTCCTCCATATCCACTAACCAACGTTTATTGTATGGATGTTTTTTTCTGTTTAATAAGGTAAAATTAACAGCTGTACAGAAAGACTCATGTGAAGGTCAAATTTCAGAGGAGGAACTTCTTGATGCAATTAAAGCTTTAAGTCTGGCAAAACTCCAGAGCTGGATGTCAGACCCGTGGAGGTATACAGTGGCTTGCAAAAGTATTCACCCCCTTGCACCTTGCACCCTCTAGCACTTGAAGATGCAAAATATTTTTTATTGTGAAACAAACAAGAAATAAACAAGAAACAAGAACTTGAGCGTGCATAACTATTCACCCCCCCCCCCGAAGTAAATACTTTGTAGACACACATTTTGCAGCAATTACAGCTGCAAGTCTCTTGGGGTATGTCTATATAAGCTTGGCACATCTAGCCACTGGGATTTTTTGCCCATTCTTCAAGGCAAAACTGTTCCAGCTTCAAGTTGGATGGGTTCTGCTGGTGTACAGCAATCTTTGTCGTACCACATTCTCAATTGGATTGAGGTCTGGTCTTTGACTAGGCCATTCCAAGACATTTAAATGTTTCCCCTTAAACCACTCAAGTGTTACTTTAGCAGTATGCTTAGGGTCATTGTCCTGCTGGAAGGTGAACCTCCACCCCAGTCTCAAATCTCTGGAAGACTGAAACAGGTTTCCCTCAAGAATTTAGCTCCATCCATCATTCCTTCAATTCTGACCAGTTTCCCAGTCCCTGCCAATGAAAAACATCCCCACAGCATGATGATGCCACCACCATTATGGGGATGGTGTTCTAGGGGTGATGAGGTGTTGGCTTTGCCAAAAAGCAAAATTTTAGTCTCATCTGACCAGAGTACCTTCTTCCATATGTTTGGGGAGTCTCCCACATGCGTTTTGGCGAACACCAAACATGTTTGCTTATTATTTTCTGGACACTCTTCTGTGAAGCCCTGCTCTGTGGAGTGTACGGCTTAAAGTGGTCCTATGGACAGATACTCCAATCTCAGCTGTGGAGCTTTGCCTTTCAGAACAGGTGTATATATACTGAGATCGTGTGACAGATCATGTGACACTTAGATTGCACACAGGTGCACTTTATTTAACTAATTATGTGTCTTCTGAAGGTAATTGGTTGCACCAGATCTTATTTGGGGCTTCATAGCAAAGAGGGTGAATACGTATGCATCTGTTTTTTTATTTTCTAGAATTTTAGAAACAAGTTTTCATTTCACTTCACAATTTGGACTATTTTGTGTATGGCCATTACATGAAATTCAAATAAAAATCTATTTCAATTACAGGTTGTAATGCAACAAAATAGGAAAACCGCCAAGGGGGTGAATACTTTTGCAAGGCACTGTACCCAACCTTTTTTCGATATACTTAGAGGACCGTTATTAGCATGTTTTAATCTACCATTTATATAAGACTGGTTATCAGACACTCAACAAGAAGGTCTGATTTCATTTTTACTGAAACATGGTCCAAGTGGTAAATATAAAGATCCAGTCCATGAAAAAAATTGGAGACCTCATACACTTCTGTGTTGTGATGCAAAATGCGTAGCACATAGAATTAAAAAGGTATTGTCGGATATTATTCATCCTAATCAGACAGGTTTTTTACATGGACGATATTTTGGAGATAATATAAGTACCGGAAACAATAGAACACTAATGAAAATCTGGAAAACAAGGCCTGGTATTCATAGCTCACTTTGAAAAGGCTTTTGATAAAGTACTACTGGAATTTATATATAAATGCCTGGAATATTTAAATTTTTGAGAATCTCTTATAAAGTGGGTTAAAGTTATGTATAGTAAATAATGGCTACTTCTCAAAGTGTCGGAGTAAAACAAGGTTGTCCACTATCGGCATATCTATTTATTATTGCCATCGAAATGTTAGTTGTTTAAATCCAACAGATCCAACAATAATATCAAAGGGTTATATATCCAGGGCATTAAACAAATGTCATTATAGGCTGATGTTGTCTTTTAAATCCATAATTTGGATCCTTCATAGATCTACTTTTTTAACCTCTCTGGATTACAACCAAATTATGATAAGTGTACTATATTGTGTATTGGATCACAAAAAAATACAACTTTTACATTACCGTGTAGTTTACCAATAAAATGGTCTTATGGTGATGTGGACATACTCAGTATACATATCCCGAAAGAGAAAAATTATCTTCATAGAAAGGTAGCAAAGATAGATAAGATCTTGCTACCTTGGAAAGGAAAATACCTGTCTGCCTATGGAAAAATCACCCTGATTAACTCTTTAGTCATATCCCTGTTTACCTATTTGCTGATGGTCTTGCCTACACCTGTTTTATTAATTATATGAGCAAAAAACATTGCATTTTATTTGGAATGGCAAAGCAGACAAAATTTAAAAGGGCCTATTTTTTAGAATTTGGAGAGCTGAAATTCTTAAATATTAAAGCAGTAGACTTCTCAATGAAGGCGTCAGTCATACAAAAGTTATACATAATTTCGAACTGGTTCTCTAGCAAATTAATAAGAATGTCTCACCCCATGTTCAAGAAAGGTCTTTGCCCTTTATTCAGTTTATAACCTCTAACTTTCGGTTATTTGAAAATGATAATCTCCAAAATATCGCTATTTTAAAAACAAGCCATAGAAAGTTGGTTGCAATTTCAGTTTAATCCACCAGAAAACACAGAACAAATAATGCAACAAATATTGTGCTTAAAAAAAAAAAAAARCTATAATCTTTGTAAAGGATATCATAAATAGGACTTGTCAAGTTATGTCACACATGCAGCGAACTAAAATATATGGAAATGTCTGCTCTACCCAAAATTACAACCAACTAATTGCAGCATTACTGCAAATATGGAAGAGGCAAGTGGAAGAGGGAAAAATGAAGGAACTTCTCTGCTAGACCTGCATTAAAGACCAAAATTGGTTAAATAAAATAGTGATGAATGAAAAAAGTATACCAGTTTAATTTAAGGACCAAAAAATTGACAACTGTGCCATATAAACTCAGCAAAAAAAGAAACGTCCTCTCACTGTCAACTGCGTTTATTTTCAGCAAACTTAACATGTGTAAATATTTGTATGAACATAAGATTCATCAACTGAGACATAAACTGAACAAGTTCCATAGACATGTGACTTACAGAAATCTAATAATGTGTCCCTGAACAAAGGGGTGGTCAAAATCAAAAGTAACAGTCAGTATCTGGTGTGGCCACCAGCTGCATTAAGTACTGTGGTGCATCTCCTCCTCATGGACTGCACCAGATTTGCCAGTTCTTGCTGTGAGATGTTACCCCACTCTTCCAACAAGGTACCTGCAAGTTCCCGGATATTTCTGGGGGGAATGGCCCTAGCCTTTACCCTCCAATCCAACAGGTCCCAGACGTGCTCAATGTGATTGAGATCCGGGCTCTTCACTGGCCATGGAAGAACACTGACATTCCTGTCTTGCAGGAAATCAGGCACAGAACGAGCAGTATGGCTGGTGGCATTGTCATGCTGGAGGGTCATGTCAGGATGAGCCTGCAGGAAGGGTACCACATAAGGGATTTGGATGTCTTCCCTGTAACGCACAGCGTTGAGATTGCCAGCAATGACAACAAGCTCAGTCCGATGATGCTGTGACACACTGCCCCAGAACATGACGGACCCTCCACCTCCAAATCAATCCCGCTCCAGAGTAAGGGCCTCGGTGTAACGCTCATTCCTTTGACGATTAACGCGAATCCGACCATCACCCCTGGTGAGACAAAACCGCAACTCGTCAGTGAAGAGCACTTTTTGCCAGTCCTGTCTGGTCTAGCGACGGTGGGTTTGTGCCCATAGGCGACATTGTTGCCGGTGATGTCTGGCGAGGACCTGCCTTAAAACAGGCCTACAATCCCTCAGTCCAGTCTCTCTCAGCCTATTGCGGACAGTCTGAGCACTGATGGAGGGATTGTGCGTTCCTGGTGTAACTCGGGCAGTTGTTGTTGCCTTCCTGTACCTGTCCCGCAGGTGTGATGTTCGGATGTACAGATCCCGTGCAGATGTTGTTACACGTGGTCTGCCACTGCGAGCACGATCAGCTCTCCGCGCTTTCTTATGCGTCTCACTGTATGGACATTGCAATTTATTGCCCTGGCCGCATCTGCAGTCCTCATGCCTCCTTGCAGCATGCCTAAGGCACGTTCACACAGATTAGCAGGGACCCTGGGCATCTTTCTTTTGGTGTTTTTCAGAGTCAGTAGAAAGGCCTCTTTAGTGTCCTAAGTTTTCATAACTGTGACCTTAATTGCCTACCGTATGTAAGTTAATTAATTGTTTATGGTTCATTGAACAAGCAATTGAACAATGCCGAGAGTGTGCAAGGTCATCAAGGCAAAGGGTGGCTTCTTTGAAGAATCTCAAATATAAAATATATTTTGATTTGTATAACACTTT
Organism: Salvelinus sp. IW2-2015; assembly: GCF_002910315.2. Classification (NCBI taxonomy): domain Eukaryota; kingdom Metazoa; phylum Chordata; class Actinopteri; order Salmoniformes; family Salmonidae; genus Salvelinus; species Salvelinus sp. IW2-2015. Next base: position 788,851 of record NW_019942514.1, read on the forward strand.
TTTGGTTGGTACATGATTCCATATGTGCTACAATGTACAATGTAGAAAATAGTAAGAAAATAGAGAAAAACCTTTGAATGAGTAGGTGTTCTAAAAAWTTTGACCGGTAGTGTATATTTACAAAAAAAATTGTGGGGGGTTGGAAATGATGCAGAATATTACATTGATGGAAGCTACAATCTATCTGCAATATAAAGTGTTCTGAAATTCTGTGGCAAACGCTTACCTACATACACGAATCTATGGGGCCAGAAGGTTAAGTCCTTTACGTCATTTTTATTGTGTGCAAACTGCCATCAAAAGGAAAGAGATTGGTCATGGGTGTGGTTATCGCATAATTACAATACAGTGATGAGCTCCAATAGTATTGGGAAAGTTACACATTTTTGGTTTAGCTCTGTACGCCCACACTTTGTATTTTAAGTGATACAATGACTATGACGTTATAGTGCAGACTGACAGATTTAATTTGAAGGTATTTTCATCCATATTGGGTGAACTGTTTAGAAACTAAAGCACTTGTTATACATAGTTCCTCCGTTTTATTGGACCACAAGTATTGTGACAAATTCACTTCTGTGTATTTTAAAGTAGTTAAAAGTTGAGTTTTGGTCCCATATTCCTAGCACTGTTAACATCAAGCTTGCGACTCTACAAACTTGTTGGATGCGTTTGCTTTAGTTGTTTTAGATTTATTTTGTGCCGAATAGAAATTAATGGTAAATAATGAATTCTGTCATTGGAGTCACTTTTATTGTAAATAAGAATATAATGTGTTTTTAAACACTTCTACATTCATGTGAATACGACCATGATTACAGATGATCCTGAATAATTTGTAAATAATGATGAGTAAAAAAGTTAGATGCACAAATATCAGACCCCCCCCAAAATGCTAACCTCTTGGGGGTATGATATTTGTGTGTATTTATTATACTAAAGGTGAGGACGCTGTTGATTTTATGTGCATTTTACATTTACTTAACTTTTCACCGAATTTGTTGATAACTAATCTAAAAGAAATACTCTGGATACATTCAGTAACATGATAAGAATATTCTTTCAAAATTTGGGGTAGGTGCAAAATAAGAAAAAATAATTACTAGCGTTGCACAGTTACTAAGTCATTTCAATTATGACTCAAAGAAGAGTCTTCAACTATAAGGTGCTTTTTTTTTTTTTCTGCTAGCTCTGCCGCTGAGGTACTACAGTAAGCAGACTTGTAGTTGTTTTGTTTGGAACACAGCCCTGCATCCCCTCCATCATACAATTACTGTTGTTGTTTACGCAATCCAACATTTTTCCATTATAAATCGCAATCTGGGTCAGGTGAGCATAATTTCAAAGCTTGTTATGTTGCCAACATGACTAGCTAAACTATAAAATACGATTTTACAGTGTTAGGCTTTCACAAGGCAATTCAGAAAACGGGTTAAAGTTCTCCGTCACTGCGACGAATTTCAGTTACAGTGGGGCAAAAAAGTATTTAGTCAGCCACCAATTGTGCAAGTTCTCCCACTTAAAAAGATGAGAGAGGCCTTTAATTTTCATCATAGGTACACTTCAACTATGACAGACAAAATCAGAATAAAAAAAATCCAGAAAATCACATTGTAGGATTTTTAATGAATTTATTTGCAAATTATGGTGGAAAATAAGTATTTGGTCACCTACAAACAAGCAAGATTTCTGGCTCTCACAGACCTGTAACTTCTTCTTTAAGAGGCTCCTCTGTCCTCCACTCGTTACCTGTATTAATGGCACCTGTTTGAACTTGTTATCAGTATAAAAGACACCTGTCCACAAACAGTCACACTCCAAACTCCACTATGGCCAAGACCAAAGAGCTGTCAAAGGACACCAGAAACAAAATTGTAGACCTGCACCAGGCTGGGAAGACTGAATCTGCAATAGGTAAGCAGCTTGGTTTGAAGAAATCAACTGTGGGAGCAATTATTAGGAAATGGAAGACATACAAGACCACTGATAATCTCCCTCGATCTGGGGCTCCACGCAAGATCTCACCCCGTGGGGTYAAAATGATCACAAGAACGGTGAGCAAAAATCCCAGAACCACACGGGGGGACCTAGTGAATGACCTGCAGAGAGCTGGGACCAAAGTAACAAAGCCTACCATCAGTAACACACTACGCCGCCAGGGACTCAAATCCTGCAGTGCCAGACGTGTCCCCCTGCTTAAGCCAGTACACACAAAATTTCAGATTTTTTTTTACCCTACATTGTCGGGAAAGTAGTCATGCCCCTTGACTTTTTTTGAGCTCAGGTGCCTCCTGTTTCCATTGATCTTCCTTGAGATGTTTCTAAAACTTGGACTACACCTGTGGTAAATTCAATTGATTGGACATGATTTGGAAAGACACACACCTGTCTATATAAATCCCACAGTTGACAGTGCATGTCAGAGCAAAAACCAGGCCATGAGGTTGAAGGAATTGCCKTAGAGCTCCGAGACAGGATTGTGTCAAGGCACAGAGTACCAAAAAATGTGTCCAGCATTGAAGGTCCCCAAGAACACACTGGCCTCAATCATTCTTAAATGGAAGAAGTTTGGAACCACCAAGACTTCCTAGAGCTGTCCCCCCAGCCAAACTGAGCAATCGGGGGAGAAGGGCCTTGGCAAGGAAGGTAACCAAGAACCCGATGGTCACTCTGATACAGTTCTTGTGTGGAGATGGGAGAACCTTCCAGAAGGACAACCATCTCTGCAGCGCTCCACAAATGAGGCCTTTATGGTAGAGTGGCCAGATGGAAGCCACTCCTCAGTAAAAGGCGCATGACAGTCCGATTGGAGTTTGCCAAAAGACACCTAAAGGACTCTCAGACCATGAAGAACAAGATTCTCTGGTCTGATGAAACSAAGATTGAACTCTTTGGTCTGAATGCTCAGTTTCATGTCTAGAGGAAACCTGGCACCATCCCTATGGTGAAGCATGGTGGTGCCAGCATCATGCTGTCGGGATGTTTTTCCAGTGGCAGGGACTGGGAGACTAGTCAGGATCAAGGGAAAGATGAACGGAGGAAAGTACAGAGAGATCCTTGATGAAAACCTGTTCCAGAGCGCTCAGGACCTCAGACTGGGGCGAAGGTTCACCGTCCAACAGGACAACGACCCTAAGTACACAGCCAAAACAACACAGGAGTGGCTTCGGGACAAGTCTCTGAATGTCCTTGAGTGGCCCAGCCAGAGCTCAGACTTGAACGTGATCGAACATCTCTGGAGAGACCTGAAAATAGCTTTGCAGCGACGCTCCCAATCCAACCTGACAGAGCTTCAGAGGATCTGCAGAGAAAAATGGGAGAAACTCACCAAATACAGGTGTGCCGAGCTTGTAGCGTCATAACCAAAAAGACTCAAGGCTGTAATCGATGCCAAAGGTGCATAAATAAAGTACTGAGTAAAGGGTCTGAATACTTATGTAGATGTCATATTTCAGTAACTATTTTTTTTTWTATATACATTTGCAAAATGTGAAAAAATTGTTTTTGCTATGTCATTATGGAGTATTATGTGTAGATTGATGAGGGGAAAAAAACGATTTAATCCATTTTAGAATAAGGCTGAAACATGACAACATTTTGAAAAAGTCAAGGGGTCTGAATACTTTCCAAATTCACTGTAGCTCAGTATTTGAAGTATTTATTTTATACAGTCATTATTGCGTATCTTTATCGAGGTTGTCTATAATTTCAGACCCCACTGTATATCATATACGTAAATATAGCTATGATTGTGTTTTCTGTACTAGTGTTATAAACTCTCCACAGGAGAAAATGTTTGGTATCACTTTACTTTAAGTGTTATTGGAACACTGCTCTGCAGTATCAATCCTTTAGATACACGAAAGCCAGAACTAGTTGGGTACTATTAAGTGACAAGTGTAGGCTTTGTGCAGGTCTGTCTGTCATTCGGAACAACTTCAGTGCCACACACAGTTTTGTTTTCGCTTCATTCAGTCATTTTCAAAGTGCTGTAAAAGGGCCATTCATTAAAAAATATATATTTCACCTTTATTTAACCAGGTATGCCAGTTGAGAACAAGTTTTCTTTTACAACTGCGACCTGGTCAAGATATAGCAAGCAGTGAGACAAAAACAACAACACGGAGTTACACATGGGATAAACATACAGTCAATAACACAATAGACAAATCTGTGTGCAAATGTAGTAATATTAGGGAGGTAAGGCAATAAATAGGCCATAGTGGCGAAATAATTACAGTTTAGCAATTAACACTGGAGTGATAGATGTGCAGATGAGGATGTGCAAGTAGAATACTGGTGTGCAAAAGAGCAGAAAAAAAACAAATATGGGAATGAGGTATGTAGTTGGTTGGATAGGCTATTTACAGATGGGCTGTGTACAGTTGTGGCGATCGGTAAGCTGCTCTGACAGCTGATGCTTAAAGTTAGTGAGGGAGATATACAGTTGAAGTCAAAAGTTTACATACACTTAGGTTGGAGTCATTAAAACTAGTTTTTCAACCACTCCACAAATTTCATGTTAACAAACTATAGTTTTGGCAAGTTGATTAGGACATCTACTTTGTGCATGAYACAAGTAATTACTTTCCAGCAATTGTTTACAGACAGATTATTTTACTTATAATTCACTGTATCACAATTCCAGTGGGTCAGAAGCTTACATACACTAAGTTKACTGTGCCTTTAAACAGCTTGGAAAATTCCAGAAAATTATGTCATGGCTTTAGAAGCTTCTGATAGGCTAATTGACATCATTTGAGTCAATTGGAGGTGTACCTGTGGATGTATTTCAAGGCCTACCTTCAAACTCCGTGCCTCTTTGCTTGACATCATGGGAAATTCAAAATAAATAAATAATTCACTCTACTTTCATTCTGACATTTCACATTCATTAAATAAAGTTGTGATCTTACCTGACCTAAGATTGGGAATTTTTACTAGGATTAAATGTCAGGAATTGTGAAAACTGAGTTTTTTAAAGTATTTGGATAAGGTGTATGTAAACTTCCGACCTCAACTGTACATCCCTCCCTACCTTGTAGGCTTACCCAGTATCGAAGGCTTGGCTTGACGATCTCCGAATGTCATTAACAATGGCAATTTTAGCATGTAAATCTGGATGGGGCAAACTCAACCAATATTTTTTATTTATTTTTTTGCCAGTAAATCCACTGCACAACATTGTATTATTTCATTATGCCTATTTGGTCTTAAAAGAAAGGAAAATACAATCACGAGCATCCACTTTTTTATGCAATATACCGACGCACAAACAAAACAACCCTTGCAATATCAACTGGAATTACATGGGTCTATTAAGTCAAATCAAAATCCGCCGAATACAACAAGTGTATACTTTACCGTGAAATGCTTASTTACAAGCCCTTAACCAACAGTGCAGTTCAAGAAGAAGAAAATATTTACCAAGTAGACTATAATAAAAAGTAACACAATAAGAATAACAATAAAGAGGCTATATACAGGGGGCAACGGTACTGAGTTAGTGTGCGGGGATACAGGCTAGTTGAGGTCATCTGTACATGTAGGTGGGGGCAAAGTGACTATGCATAGATAACAAACAAACAGCGAGTAGCAGCAGTGTACAAAAGGGGGGGGGGCAATGTAAATTGTCTGGTGGTGATTTTTATGAATTGTTTAGCAGTCTTATGGATTGGGGGTAGAAGCTGTTGAGGAGCCTTTTGGTCCTAGACTAGGCGCTCTGGTACTGCTTGCCGTGCGGTGACAGAGAAAACAGTCTAGAGACTCCAGGGTGACTGGAGTCTCTGACAATTTTATGGGCTTTCCTCTGACACAGCTATTATATAGGTCCTGGATGGCAGGAAGCTTGGCCCCAGTGATGTACTGGGCCGTTCGCACTACCCTCTGTAGCGCCTTACGGTCAGATGCCGAGCAGTTGCCATACCAGGCGGTGATGCAACCAGTCAGGATGCTCTCTGGTGCAGCTGTAGAACCTTTTGAGGATCTGGGGACCCATGCCAAATCTTTTCAGTCTCCTGAGGGGGAAAAGGTTTTGTTGTGCCCTCTTCACCACTGTCTTGGTATGTTTGGACCATGATAGTTCGTTGGTGAGGTTGTTGAAAAAACTATTTGAATGAGAAGAGACTGTCACTGGCAAACATGGTTTAAAGACCCAACAACATTATTTAGTTTCCCCTCCTCGTGAATAAAAGCACATATATATATATATATATATAGAAGATAAGCTTAGGCCTAACCCCAGAGAGAGAGAGATATGCCGGTGGCATGCTACGACACCGATGGCTACTGCGTCTGTAATACAGACATAGACATAGATTAATAATAGCCACACCATACCAAACGTTTCTAAACTTTTTATTAGGTTAATATCAGAAGTAAGTTAAGCCATTGTTTATAGGGAAGATACGAGTAGAAGAGCAATTGTAAACTAGAGAAAAACGCGCTACTCTCCCCAACCCTCCCCCCCAGTAAATTTCCATCGCTCCTTCACGTCATCCATTGGAATGCATCAAGCTGCTGAATCTTGTAGAAGACAGTTGTTTAAGAATGTGACTACATTGGTTATTGTAGACACAGCGTGCAAGAGTTTCTTCTACATGAATGCACTTACCCTTGTTTTGCATTGTGATATTTGCAATCAAGTATTGAATGCAAATATTGAAGGGGCAGTAGTGGTTAGAGTGTTGGGCCAGTAACCGAAAGGTTGCTGGATCGAATCTCTGAGCTGACAAGGTTAAAAATCTGTCTTTCTGCCCCTGAACAAGGCAGTTAACCCACTGTTCCCCGGTAGGCCGTCATTGTAAATAAGAATTTGTTCTTAACTGACTTGCCAAGCAAAATAATAAAATGGATGGCCTCGAGAAGCTGCTTGATGGCCTCGAGAAGCTTCTCTAATCGTGGTTTGACTTTGACTGTCTGTCCGCCTCTTTTTCCATCTATCCATCTGTCCCTCAGGGTTCTGGCTGGGGATCGAGCTGGACAAGCCCAGCGGGAAGAACGACGGCTCAGTCGGCGGGGTGAACTACTTCAGCTGTCCTCCCAAACATGGTGTCTTTGCCCCTCCATCGCGTGTACAGAGGTAAGTACATACCCCTCTGGGCTACTCCATTTTATATTTGTAAACAACAAACAAAAAAATCTGGAAGAAGTGTCTTTAATTATTTCTCACATTTAGAAATAGGTTTAGAGAAAAAAAATCTACCGAACCAAAGGTGCATCTGGTGAATGTCACTGGCACAATTACCGTATAACTGTGTAACTGACGGTTATGGATGAAGACTGTCATGAATATAAAATAACTGCGATATGTGTAACGAACAGCTCACTCAGGGCGGGATGAACGGGCATTTGTGCAGTTGAGTCCGTTTCTGCTATAACATTGACTCTTAACAACGTGATGAAACTAGAAATAGAATGAATAGAACGGGCATGAAACCTCTAACCCTGGAAATTTGACTGGTAAACTCATGAGTACACTCAGAATGGCCGCCTGTTATTGTATTGCAATAATTTCCATGGTAATGTGGAATGCTCATTCACATTATTTTAAAGTAATTAATTAACATAATTTCAGTGCATATTAATAGGTACACTTACTGCTCTACTTCCTGCTTTGCTCCTATGGGTACGCTCACAATGGCCGCCAGTCCACCCATTATGACATCATTGACTTCAATGGGGATACCCATTCTATTCATTCTATTTCTATGGCAGCACATGCACGCGAGAGTGAGGGAGAGGAGAAACTGTTTTTTCAGTTTTTTTTATACTCAAACGGTTATCACGGTGACATCAGTAATTTGGCAGGCCAATAACCATCATCCAAACTTCCATGACCGTCACAGCCCTTTTCATTACACTCATCAATATTTGGATGGCACTAACAAGCCAGGCCTCGACAATGCCATTTGTGAGAGCTGTTGAAATATTTGATTTTTGCTTTCTTGAGGACACTGCAAACAGTCCAGATTGGTGATTTACTAGACCACGGGTGTCAAACGGGCAGGAAGCTAAGGCCTATTCACAGCCAAGCCGACTGGACTGTGTTCATTACGGAACAGGAAGGCCAAAGGGCTACCTGGGCTGGTCGGTCTGTTAGAAATATATACATAAAATAAATAAAAAATGGTCACATACACGTTTAGCAGATGTTATTGCGGGTGTCGCGAAATGCTTGTGTTTCGAGCTCCAATAGTGCAGTAATATTTAACGAGTAATATCGAACAATTTCACAACAATACACACACATTTTAAGTAAAGGAATGGAATTAAGAATATACATATCTGGACGTGCAATGTCGGAGCGGCATAGACTAAAATGCAGTAGAATAGAATACAGTATATACGTATGAGATGAGTAGTGCAAAATATGTAAACATTGTTAAAGTGACAAGTGTTCCAATTATTGAAGTGACCAGTGATTTCAAGTCTATGTACAGTTGAAGTCGTACATTTACATACACTTATGTTGGAGTCATTAAATCTAATTTTTAAACCACTCCACAAATTTCTTGTTAACAAACTATAGTTTTGGCAAGTCGATTAGCACATCTACTTTTGTGCATGACACAAGTAATTTTTCCAACAATTGTTTACAGACAGATTATTTCACTTACAATTCACTACCTACAGACTTGATATCATTGGCCACTTTAAGAAATGGAACACTAGTCACTTTAATAAATCCACTTTAGGAATGTTTACATATCTCGCATAACGTATCTCACATTTATATACTGTATACTGTTTTCTACACTATCTATTGCATCTTAGCCGCTCTGTCACTGCTCATCCATATATTTTATATTTATATATTCTTATCCCATTCCTTTACTAGATTGTGTGTATTAGGTTTTGTTGTGGAATTGTTAGATATTACCTGTTAGATACTGCTGCACTGTCGGATCTAGAATCATAAGCATTTCGCTAGACTCGCGATAACATCTGCTAACCATGTATATGTGACCAATACGGTTTGATTTGACACATGGCTAGTCGAATGCCGAACTCTTCATTAAGACAATGCTGAAACATCAATCCATGGGCGAGTCAGTGCCACTTTTTAATTTGTGCCTCAATCAAAATGAAAGAAAAGTTATCTTGCAAATTCAGCAGGCTGTGGTGTAAAATAAGCTTTTGGAAGTGTTGACGTTATCTTCTTAATTATTGTTAATGCCGTCTTTGGTGTGCTTATCAATGCACAAGCACCTTTTCCCCGCTCCTATCGCTCCTTGTGGAGCTTGTTGCGTGGTGGCCATAGACATATACAGTGCTTTCAGAAAGTATTCACACCCCTTGACTTTTTCCACATTTTGTTGTTACTACCTGCATTTTGTGTCACTGGTCTACACACAATATCCCATAGTGTCAAAATGGAATAAGGTTTTACCTTTTTGTGGACAAATTAGTTCAAAATGAAAACTGAAATGTCTTGGAGTCAATAAGTATTCAACCCTTTTGTTATGGCACGCCTAAATAAGTTCAGGAGTAACAATTTGCTTAGTAAGTTGCGTGGACTCACTCTGTGTTCAATAATAACATGATTTTTGAATGACAATTCATCTCTGTACCCCACACATACAATTATCTGTAAGGTCCCTCAGTCGAACAGTGAATTTCAAACACAGATTCGACCAGAAAGACCAGGGAGGTTTTCCAATGCCTCGCAAAGAAGGGCACCTAAAGGGTAGATGGGTAAAGATAAAAAAGAAGATCCCTTTTAGCATAGTGAAGTTATTAATTAAACTTTGGATGTTTTATCAATACACCCAGTCACTACAAAGATACAGTCGTCCTTCCTAACTCGGTTGCCGGAAGGGAAGGAAACTGCTCAGGGATTTCACCATGAGGCCAATGGTGACATTAAAACAGTTGAGTTTAATGGCTGTGATAGGAGAACAATGAGGGTGGATCAACAACATTGTAGTTACTCCACAATACTAACCTAATTGACGGAGTGAAAAGAAGAAAGCCTGTACATAAAAAACAATATTCCAAAACATGCATCCTGTTTGCAACAAGGAACTAAAGTAATGCTGGCATAAATGTGGCAAAGCAATTAACTTTTTGTCCTGAATACAAAGTGTTATGTTTGAGGCACAGGGGTGGCTGCCTCATGTGATGGGTACGCTTATAATCATTAAGGACAAGGGAGTTTTTCCAGGATAAAAAAGAAACAGAATGGAGCTAAGCACAGGCCAAATCCTAGAGTAAAACCTTGTTCATTGTGCTTTCCTGGGAGATGAATTTACCTTTCAGCAGAACAATAACCTAAAACACAAGGCCAAATCTACACTGGAGGTGCTTACCAAGAAGACAATGAATGTTCCTAAGTTACAGTTTTGACACATCTACTTGAAAATCTATGGCAAGACCTGAAAATTGTTGTCTTGCAATGATCAATAACCAATTTGACAGAGCTTGAAGAATTTTGAAAGGAATAATGGGCAAATGTTGCACAATCCAGATGTAGAAAGCTCTTACAGACTTACCCAGAAAGACACAGCTGTAATCGCTGCCAAAGGTGCTTCTACAAAGTATTGACTCAGTGGTGTGAATACTTATGTAAAGTAGATGTTTCTGTATTTAATATTCATAAATTTGCTTACATTTCTAAAAACATGATTTCACTTTGTCATTATGGGGTTTTGTGTGTAGATGGGTGAGGAAAAAACATATATTTAATCCATTTTGAATTCTGGCTGTAACACAACAAAATGTAGAAGGAAATTAATAATTTCATAGAAGGGTTTTGGAACCTCTAACCCTGGCAATTTGACTGTTAAACTCATGGGTACCCTAGCAATGGCTGCCAGTCTTGACTTGAATGGGAACAGCCCATCTATGGATTATATCTCTATGCTTGGTTAGTTTCAGTTTGCCTATCGCAAATTTCAGAATACAATCCTGCGAGAAATGTACTGTTTGGAAAGCAAATGCTGTACTTACTAAATGTGTAATGTGATGTTTTTACGTACAAAACCTGTTTAATTAAATATTTAATCAGTCGTCTTCCTCAAATGAAGGGGATGATGACAATCTTTGAGAGAGGGAGGGTATCTGATTTCGTTGGTCCTCAACTCGTGGCTCAGACGAATAATTCAGGATAAATGGAGTTAGCCCTGAGTTAGCCTGCCCCGGAGCAGGTTAGTTCTGAAGGTTTCATTGCCATAGAAATTAACCTGGCCACTTTCATGGTACTGGTTATTCCAGGTTGAACTCAGAGTTGACCAAAGTTACCTCGGCTAACTCGTCAAACATGATTCGTAGTATAGGGCTCAGGATGAAGGCGCCTCTGTTGCCGTCTCCTCTGTCCCACCGGCTACAGCACTGTGCTCCCCCAACAAGCTGGTCGCTGTGTCTGTGAATGCATCCCCACACAAACACACACACACACAGGAGACCTAACACTAAAACAATTAACAAACCAATCAATAATTAGGAATTGATGATTCATCATAATGAGATGGTAAGTGAGTAATGAATGACTCCAGCGGTTAAAGCATCAAATGGTCCAATGCATCACCGGGGGCAAACGACCTGCCCTCCAGGACACCTACAACACCCGATGTCACAGGAAGGCCAGATAGATCATCATGGACAATAACCAACCTAGCCACTGCCTGTTCACCCCGCTATCATCCAGAAGGCGAGGTCAGTACAGGTGCATCAAAGCTGGGACTGAAATGTGTTTTTCAGTCTATCTCAAGGCCATCAGACTGTTAAATAGCCATCACTAGCACATTAGAGGCTGCTGCCCTATATACATAGACTTGAAATCACTGGCAACTTTAATGATGGAACACTAGTCACTTTAATAATGTTTACATATTTTTCATTACTCATCATGTATGTACTGTATTCTATTCTACTGTATCTTAGTCTATGCCGCTCGAAAATTGCTCGTCCAAATATTTATATATTCTTAATTCCATTCCTTTACTTAGATTTGTGTGTATTGCTGTGAAATTGTTAGATATTACTTGTTAGATATTACTGCACTGTCGGAGCTAGAAACACAAGCATTTCGMTACACCCGCAATAACATCTGCTAAACACGTGAAGGTGACCAATAACCTTTGATTTGAACAATAAATCATGCGAAGCAGCCACAACTGTCAGTAAGTGTCCATGATTGAGTCTTTTAATGAAGAGTTGGTGATAAAAATATCCAGTTTGAGTGTTTTTTGCAGCTCGTTCCAGTCGCTATCTGGAGCGAACTGAAAAGAGGACCGGCCCAGGGATGTGTGTGCTTTGGGGACCTTTAACAGAATGTGAATGGCAGAATGGGTGTTGTATGTGGAGTTTGAGGGCTGCAGTAGGTATCTCAGATAGGGGGTAGTGAGGTCTAAGAGGGTTTTATTAATAAGCATCAACCAGTGGGTCTTGCGACTGGTATGCATAGATGACCAGTTTACAGAGGAGTATAGAGTGCAGTGATGTGTCCTATAAGGAGCATTGGTGGCAAATCTGATGGCCGAATGGTAAAGAACATCTAGCCGCTCGAGAGCACCCTCGCATGGGTAGGATGATCATCTGAATCAGGGTTAGTTTGGCAGCTGGGGTGAAAGAGGAGTGATTACGATAGAGGAAACCAAGTCTAGATTTTACCTTAGCCTGCAGTTTTGATATGTGCTGAGAGAAGGACAGTGTACCGTCTAGCCATACTCCCAATTACTTGTATGAGGTGACTACCTCAAGCTCTAAACCTTCAGAGGTAGTAATCACACCGGTGGGGAGAGGGGCATTCCTCTTACCAAACCACATGACCTTTGTTTTGGAGGTGTTCAGAACAAGGTTAAGGGCAGAGAAAGCTTGTTGGACACTAAGAATGGGGAGGGACCAGCTGAGTATAAGACTGTATCATCTGCATATACATGGATGAGAGAGCTTCCTACTGCCTGAGCTATGTTGATATAAATTGAAAAGAGCGTGTGGACTAGGATCGATCGAGCATTGGGGTACTCCCTTGGTGACAGGCAGTTGCTGAGACAGCAGGCACCAGGCTAAAGACCCATCAGAGACACCAATACTTCTTACCCAGCCTACAAGAATTTAATGGTCTACCGTATCAAAGGCTTTGGCCAAGTCAATAAAAATAGCAATATTGCTAGAATATTGCTTAGAATCAAGGGCAATGGTGACATAATTTAGGACCTTTAAGGTTGCAGAGACACATCCAAAACCTGAGCGGAAACCAGATTGCATACCAGAGAGAATACTATTGACATCAAGAAAGCCAGTCAGTTGAATGTTGGCAATTTTTTTCCAACACGTTTGATAAACAGGGCAAAATAGAAATAGGCCTTAAATAAAAGACGACTTGGTCAGTTGGTTAAGCGTGTCCCAGTTTGTCACCTAGCAGGTCAAATCCAGACTTAATGTAAGGGGCCAGGAGAGAGCTTAGAGTACAGGCCGGTGCTGATGGTGGACGAAGACACCCAGCAACAGTCAACGAAGAGATATTTGAAAGTTTAATGTTGTCGTGACGTTGGTACCATTTTTAATGTGATGATGATTAGTTTATCAAATCAATTGACTATGTTTAATTATTACGTTGTTTTAATTACTCGTGTAACAATGAACTCATTAGCAATCTTGGGGCACCACGGAAAAAGGTTGTGGAAGTCTCTGGTTCTCCACCGGAGGTCACCATGTCCGTTGTAGTAGGTTGGTCTCAGAGTGTCTGTTAGAATGGATCTTCCAGAGGTGTACCACGCGGTGTTCAGCAGGCCTTATTCTTCACTCTGTTTGTTTAGAATAGATACCTGTAGTGGTGAGAGGAAATTGTTCTTTGTCTCTCGTCTTCGGTCGAGTTTCTTAGGCTAACAGTGCATAAACAGCTGCAGACTGAATGTTCCTGTGTAGTCTTCTTCTTCAAGAGTCTCCACGTTTTCTGGTCTGGAAGTGATTTTCTTCTTCTCTGTTGAAAGTTTCAGAGTTTCTAACCATTTCGTACATTTCAGCTCACGCTAACGGTCTCACTGGTCTAATGTGGAGTCTATCCATTTTACACGTCCGGCTTACCGTCCGCATGCTGGTCTGTAGAGATTCCAACCRTTTCAATGTGTGGATGATCCTCACATTCTCTGGTCATATGTACATTTTGTTAGCTGTCCTTTTATGCCCCCTCCTTGGAGGGCGGTTCCATCACGTTGCCACATGGTCTGTGCTCACGTGGGTGTGTTTACTGACTGGGTAAAACTTTAGAAGGCTAAAATTAAATGTAATCTTCTCACAAATAGTTTCATATTTAATCATAAAAGTTCCACAACATTTAGATGTCAATCTGATAACTGGGACGTATACATTTGTAGAGTTACCATTATTTGGTTATACCGTCCTTAATGATATCCCAAAACAACAACTGATTTGACATAATTGTTCTTTAAGTCCTTCTCGACCAATTCCCACATTCTTTGTGTAAGGAATATTGTCTCAATGTCCAACCTTTTGATGTTACAGTACTGCAAAGTCTCTCTCTGTGGAAACAAAGGCATTTTTAACTTCTGTTTCTGCAGACTGCAAGGTATTTACGATCCGGTTGTTAAATCATTAAAACTCTGGTGGGAGAGAGAGGGGGGAGGGGATCTGGCTATCTGTCAGCCCTGTGCCGAGCGGATCTGGCGCCTATGCTCCCCACTCAAGAGGGAAAGTCATGGCAATGCTTAAAACCAGCAAATATAATTATTTGGGGGCAGACTTGGTGGAGACAACCGAGCACTGAAGGTGTTCCTTGGTAAAGATTCCCACTCCACCATCTTTAGAAGATCTGTCTTGCCGAAAAAGTTTATAACCAGAACAGTTAACATCAGTGTTCGTTGAGAACAAGTTCTCATTTGCAACTGCGACCTGGCCAAGATAAAGCAAAGCAGTACGACATACAACAAGACAGAGTTACACATTGAATAAACAAATCTACAATCAAAAATACAGTAGAAAAATCTATATACAGCATGTGCAAATGAGGTAGGATAAGAGAGGTAAGGCAATAAATAGGCCATGGTGGCGAAGTAATTACAATATAGCAATTAAACACTGGAATGGTAGGATGTACAGAAGATGAATGTGCAAGTAGAGATACTGGGGTGCAAAGGAGCAAGATCAATAAATAAATACAGTATGGGGATGAGTTAGATTTTATGGGCTAATTACAGATTAGCTATGTACAGGTGCAGTAATCTGTGAGCTGCTCGACAGCTGGTGCTTAATGTTTAGTGAGGGAGGTAAGAGTCAAGCTTCAAAGATTTTTGCGTTCGTTCCAGTCATTGGCAGCAAAGAACTGGAAGGAGAGGCGGCAAAGGAGAGAATTGGCTTTGGTGGTGACCAGGGAGATATACCTGCTGTAGCGCGTGCTACGGGTGGGTGCTGCTATGGTGACCAGTGAGCTGAGATAAGGCGGGGCTTTACCTAGAGAGAGTTCTAGATGACCTGGAGCCAGTGTGTTTGGCACACGAGTATGAAGCGATGGCCAGCCAAGAGAGCGTACAGGTCGCAGTGGTGGGTAATATATGGGGCTTTGGTGACAAAAGATGGCTGGTGATAGACCGTCCAATTTGTTGAGTAGAGTGTTGGAGGCTATTAGATGACATCGCCGAAGTCGAGGATCGGTAGGATGGTCAGTTTTATGAGGGTATGTTTGGCAGCATGAGTGAAGGATGTTTGTTGTGAAATAGGAAGCCGGTTCTAGATTTAATTTTGGATTGGAGATGCTTAATGTGAGTCTGGAAGGAGAGTTTACAGTCTAACACAACACCTAGGTATTGTGTAGTTGTCCACATATTCTAAGTTCAGAACCGCTCCAGAGTAGTGATGCTGGATGCGGGCGGGCAGGTGCGGGCAGTGATCGGTTGAAGAGCATGCATTTAGTTTTACTTGTATTTAAGAGCAATTGGAGGCCACGGAAGGAGAGTTGTATGGCATTGAAGCTCGTCTGGAGGTTAGTTAACACAGTGTCCAAAGAAGGGCCAGAAGTATACAGAATGGTGTCGTCTGCGCAGAGGTGGATCAGAGAATCACTAGCAGCAAGAGCGACATCATTGATGTATACAGAGAAGAGAGTCGAACCGAAAATTGAACCCTGTGGCACCCCCTTAGACTTTAGACCTTAGACTGCAAGAGGTCCGGACAACAGACCCTCCGATTTGACACACTGAACTCTGTCTGAGAAGTAGTTGGTGAACCAGGCGAGGCAATCATTTGAGAAACCAAGGCTGTTGAGTCTGCCAATAAGAATGTGCTGATTGACATAGTCGAAAGCCTTGGCCAGGTCGATGAWTATGGCTGCACAGTAATGTCTCTTATCGATGGCGGTTATGATATCATCGATGGCGGTTATGATATCGTTTAGGACCTTGAGCATGGCTGAGGTGCACCCGTGACCAGCTCTGAAACCAGATTGCATAGCGGAGAAGGTACGGTGGGATTCAAAGTGGTAATCTGTTTGTTAACTTGGCTTTCGAAGACCTTAGAAAGGTAGGATAGATATAGGTCTGTAGCAATTTGGGTCTAGAGTGTCTCCCCCTTTGAAGAGGGGGATGACCGCGGCAGCTTTCCAATCTTTGGGAATCTCAGACGATTCGAAAGAGGTTGAACAGGCTAGTAATAGGGGTTGCAACAATTTCTGCAGATCATTTTAAAAAGAGAGGGTCCAGATTGTCTAGCCCGGCTGATTTGTAGGGGTCCAGGTTTTGCCGTTCTTTAAGAACATCAGCTATCTGGATTTGGGTGAAGGAGAGATGGGGGAGGCTTGGGCAAGTTGCTGTGGGGAGTGCAGGGCTGTTGACTGGGGTAGCCAGGTGGAAAGCATGGCCAKCTGTAGAAAAATGCTTATTGAAATTCTCAATTATAGTGGATGTATCGGTGGTGACAGTGTTTCCTAGCCTCAGTGCAGTGCGCAGCTGGGAGGAAATGCTCTTATTCTCCATGGACTTTATAGTGTCCCAGAACTTTTTGGCGTTTGTGCTACAGGATGCAAATTTCTGTTTGAAAATGCTAGCCTTTGCTTTCCTAACTGTCTGTTTATATTGGTTCCTAACTTCCCTGAAAAGTTGCGTATCGCGGGGGATATTTGATGCTAATGCAGTACTCCACAGGATGTTTTTGTGCTGATCAAGGGCAGTCAAGTCGGGAGTGAACAAAGGGCTATATCTGTCTTAGTTCTGAATTTTTTTGAATTAGGCATGCTTATTTAAAATGGTGAGGAATGCACTTAAAAAGAATAACCAGGCATCCTCTACTGATGGAATGAGGTCAATATCTTTCCAAGATACATGGGCCAGCTCTTATTCTCCATTGACTTTACAGTGTCCCAGAACTTTTTTGAGTTCGTGCTACAGGATGCAAATTTCTCCTTGAAAAAGCTAGCCTTAGCTTTCTTAACTGCCTGTGTGTATTTGTTCCTAAAAGTCTTAAGAAGTTAATGTGCAGAGAACCCAGGCTTTTACAAGAGCAGATATCAGAGCACAAGTCAGAATTGTGGCTAGCAACAGTAGATGGGCCAGGGTGTGCATGCACATTTCCAGATATCATCAGCAGTATTACAATCAGGGCATGACAAAGGACAAGGAGAGCTCTGCAGTGTTGATTTATGACATTTGAATGTGCATTAGATGACAACAAGATCATATTGTACAGCAATTTCATCAGGTAACATGAATACAAAGCTGGCGAGAGGTGGTTAGAATAGGATGAGAGGCCAAGAGTCCGTGTAACCAATACAGAGTCAGAGTCCCGAGTGTGGGAACAAACAGTCTGTCCCACGGTTGCGTAAACAAGCAAGTTCATAGTCAACAAAGCATGCAGGAGTCATGAGGCAAATGGCATAAAGCACAAGAAAAAAATAGAACGACTTGGGGCTAGCCATTGTAAGTCCAGAGTCACTCGCCCCAACAGTGCGTGTGTACTGGAGGCGAGCGAAACCTCGCGAGAGAGGGGGCAGTGTGGCAGGAGTACCTGTACCAGACAGGGGGAGACAGGCAAGGGCAGATGGTAAACAGATCGCCAGGTGGAATCCAAGCAGCAATGCAGCAGGCAACGGGAGTAGGTGTCACACCCACTTGGGAGAAGCTTTTTTTGGGAGACAGATTCCTTATAGAAAATTCCAGCTAGCTAGCTGACGTAGCTAGCAAGTCTCTGTCTGACGTTTTTTTCCACGTGGAAAAGGAGGTCGTTAGCTAGCTATATCTCTTCAGTTTCTGTGCATGGTCCTTTACAACAACCAAACAAAGTTGTCTTGTGGCTGTTGTATTTTGGAGATTGCGAGGAGGTTATCTTCTGATGTGATCAAATGTGATTAAATACTTTCAAGTGATATCCTCTGGGTCCACATTGTACATTTTGTTGTACAGTTGAAGTCGGAAGTTTACATACACTTATGTTGGAGTCATTAAAACCCGTTTTTTAACCACTCCACAAATTTCTTGTTAACAATCTATAGTTTTGACAAGTCGGTTAGGACATCTACGTTGTGCATGACACAAGCAATCTTTCCAACAATTGTTTACAGACAGATTATTTCACTTATAATTCACTATCACAATTCCAGTGGGTCAGAATTTTACATACACTAATTTGACTGTGCCTTTAAACAGCTTGGAAAATCCCAGAAAATTATGTAATGGCTTTAGAAGCTTCTGATAGGCAAATTCACATCATTTGAGTCAATTACAGGTGTACCTGTGGATGTATTTCAAGGCCTACCTTCAAACTCAGTGCCTCTTTGCTTGACATCATGGGAAAATCAAAAGAAATCAGCCAAGACATCAGAAAAACTAGACCTCCACAAGCACCTGAAGGTACCACGTTTCTCTGTACAAACAATAGTACGCACATATAGACACCATGGGACCACGCAGCCATCATACCACTCAGGAAGGAGACACATTCTGTCTCCTAGAGATGAACGTACTTTGGTGTGAAAAGTGCAAATCAATCCCAGAACAACAGCAAAATACCTTGTGAAGATGCTGGAAGAAACAGGTACCTATATCCACAGCAAAACAAGTCCTATATCGACATAACCTGAAAGGCCGCTCAGCAAGGAAGAAGCCACTGCTCCAAAACCGCCATAACAAAAGCCAGACTACGGTTTGCAACTGCACATGGGGACAAAGATCGGACTTTTTGGTCCGATGAAACAAACTGCTTGGCCATAATGACCATCATTATGTTTGGAGGAAAAAGGGAGAGGCTTGCAAGCCAAAGAACACCATCCCAACCGTGAAGCACGGGGATGGTAGCAACATGTTGTGGGGGTCCTTTGCTGCAGGAGGGACTGGTGCACTTCACAAAATAGATGGCCTCATGAGGAAGTAAAATTATGTGGATATATTGAAGCAACATCTCAAGACATCCTTCAGGAAGTTAAAGCTTGGTTGCAAATGGGTCTTCTAAATGGACAATGACCCCAAGCATACTTTCAAAGTATTGGAGTGGCCATCACAAAGCCCTGACCTCAATCCTACAGAGTTTGTGGGCAGAACTGGAAAAGTGTGTGCGAGCAAGGAGGCCTACAAACCTGACTCAGTTACACCATTACTATGCCGTTCTGTACCATCACACATTCATATATCTTTATGTACATATTCTTTATCCCTTTACACTTGTGTGTATAAGGTAGTAGTTGTGGAATTGTTAGATTACTCGTTGGTTATTACTGCATTGTCGGAACTAGAAGCACAAGCATTTCGCTACACTTGCATTAACATCTGCTAACCATGTGTATGTGACAAATAAAATTTGACAAATACACCATCTCTGTCAGGAGGAATGGRACAGAATTCACCCACCGTTTTGTGGGAGGCTTGTGGAAGGCTACCCGACACGTTAGACCCAAGTTAAACAATTTAAAGGCAATGCTACCAATTACTAATTGAGTGTATGTAAACTTCTGACCCACTGGGAATGTGATGAAAGAAATAAAGGCTGAAATAAATCATTCTCTCTACTATTATTCTGACATTTCACATTCTTAAAATAAAGTGGTGATCCTAACTGACCTAACACAGGGAATTTTTACTAGGATTAAATGTCACGAATTGTGAAAACTGTGTTTACTTACACCTTAGCCAAATACATTTAAACGTCTGACTTCAAATGTCAGTCTGTTACCCACAATAAATTCAATTCAATTAAAGCAATAATATATATCTATTTTTAGGTGATTTACAATTGAAGTGTCCTGGCTGCATATCAGTTCAAAATAGAGATGAATCCAGGGGGTACTGTATTGTAATGACCTCTGCGCAGCTGGAGGGGGCTTCAAGGTCTGCCGATTTTTAAGTACCACTACATGGTCGACTCCGACAAAGTTCTGGCAGTGTCAGAATTGTTTTGCCTTTTTATTGTGTAGTGTGGCTGGTGTTACGAGCCGATCCCAGTGACTGACCGATAGGAACACTGGCGGCACTGATTATGCACAGTCAGATTAATATAATAGTTTGATTCTGAGTTCGGACATATAACGTCGGTATGTGAAAACAATTTCTTCGATGCATAGGCCTACTTTTAGTTTTTCCCSAACTCACTTCACTTGTATATAAGCATAGAGAGAAAGGCTTGCACTTCTGGCACAAGCGCAGATCAAATACATTGCTGCAGTTGACGTAGCCTATGCTGGCTGATGTAGCCTCGCAATCCAATCGCAGAATGTGACGTCAGAACTAAACAAAATCATACATCGCGCAGTGTGACGTGATAATTGTAGAAGTCTGAATCCGATATACAGTCCGCAAAGGCCTTTAGCATCACGGAGATAGTTTTACTGTAGCGTGAGGTAATAAAGATAGATGGAGACATGCTTACCTCTATTGTGCCTTGCTGTACACCTCGTTCTTCCATGTTTTGCTTTTCTCTTCTGATACCAATTCCTGAGGTTTCATTCGACTGCATTGAGCAAGAAGGCAGACCGGTCCAGTATATTACCCTCCAGCAGTCTCTAATAATGGTCACATTGTTGGACCATACACTACTGTTATACAGTCTGATACATTAGCTTGTAACACTGTTCACTACATTAGACTAATTCTGACAWTAATAAAGGGGCGGAAGTCTCTATCATCACATATTACAGTACACTCCATTAGGCCCCATTAACTTCCATTAGCCTGTGTGTGTGTTGCAGCTGTAAATGAGGCTAGTCAGTGGGCATGCCCGGTCTGGGTGTTCTACCACCAGCGCAGTTTGTCCTGATCATTGATAGCCATGAGAGGGTTGTCGGGCTCATTATACACAGCCTTCACACTGGGGGAGAGGAGACAGGGAGGAATGGAGGAGAGATGGGGGGGATCAGGACATAACAGAAATGATCAGTGAGAGATCAGATAAAGAATGTGTACATCCACATACACCCTCATAGTAACAGTCTGACTGCAGGTGTAGCCTACCTCGTACCTGGGAGTGTCGCATTGGCGGGAGATGTACACATTATTACGCACACCCACCTACATACAGTGCATTCGGAAAGTGTTCAGACCCCTGGACTTTTTCCAGATTTTGTTATGTTACAGCCTTATTCTAAACTTGATTTTTTTTTAGATCCCCTCAATTTGCACACAATACCCCATAATGACAAAGAAAAAAGTTTTTTTGAAATATTTGCAAATGTATAAAAAATATATGGAACTATCACATTTACATAAGTATTCAGACCCTTTACTCAGTACTTTGTTGAAGCACCTTTGGCAGCGATTACAGCCTTGAGTCTTTTTGGGTAGGACACGACAAGCATGGCACACCTGTATTTGGGGAGTTTCTCCCATTTTTCTCTGCAGATCCTCTCAAGCTCTGTTAGGTTGGATGGGGAGTGTCGCTGCAAGGCTATTTTCACATCTCTCCAGAGATGTTCGATTGGGTTCGGGCTCTGGCTGGGCCACAGAAGGACATTCAGAGACTTGTCCCGAAGCCACTCCTACATTGGCTTGGCTGTGTGCTTAGGGTCATTGTCCTGTTGGAAGGTGAACCTTCGCTCCAGTCTGAGGTCCCGAATACCCTGGAGCAGGTTTTCTTCAAGGATCTCTGTACTTTTGTTTCATTCATCTTTCCCTCGATCCTGACTAATTTCCCAGTCCCTGCCACTGAAAAACATCCCCACAGCATGACGCTGCCACCACCATGCTTCACCGTAGGGATGGTTCCAGGTTTCCTCCAGACGTGACACTTGGCATTCAGCTCAAAGAGTTCAATCTTGGTTTCATCAGACCAGATAATCTTGTTTCTCATGGTCTGGGGGTCTTTAGGTGCCCAAGTAAATGCCAATAGAAAAAAAGATAAAACAAACAAAAATGCTAGTATTCTTTCATTCCAGTTTCAATGTTTAACCTGACCTAGTTAGCTGAAGTTGGCTATCTAGCTAGCAAGTGACAAGAACGTTATCCAGCCTGCTTAGCAACCATTTTGTTTAGAATGGGTTGGCTGAAAATGTCCCAAAGATTATGCGCGCACATCGATGTGGCCGGAAGGTGTGCGTTATGGTTCTGAACGATCATATACACTACGTGACCAAACGTATGTGAACATCTGCTCGTCGAACATCTAATTCCAAAATGATGGGCATTAATATGGAGTTGGTATCCCTTTTGCTGCTTACAGCCTCCACTCTTCTGGGAAGGCTTTGCACTAGATGTTGGAACATTGCTGCGGGGACTTGCTTCCATTCAGCCACAAGACCATTAGTGAGGTCAGACACTGATTTTGGGCGATCAGGCCTGGTTCACAGTCGGAGTTCCAATTCATCCCAAATGTGTTTGATGGGGTTGAGGTCCGGGCTGTGTGCAGGCCTGTTCAGTCCTTCCACAAACCATTTCTGTATGGACCTCGCTTTGTGCACGGGGACATTGTCATGCTGATATAGGAAAGGTCCTACCCCAAACTGTTGCCACAAAGTTGGAAGCACAGATCATCTAGAATGTCATTGTTTGCTATAGCGCTAAGATTTCCCTTCACTGGAACTAAGGGGCCTAGCCCGAACCATGAAAAACAGCCCTAGATCATTATTCCTCCTCCACCAAAGTTTACAGTTGGCACTATGCATTGGTGCAGGTAGTGTTCTCCTTGCATCTGTCAAACCCAGATTTGTCCGTTGCACTGCCTGATGGTGAAGCGTGATTCATCACTCCAGAGAACGCATTTCCACTGCTTCAGAGTCCAACGGCGACGTGCTTTACACCACTCCGGCCGACGCTTGGCATTGCGCATGGTGATCTTAGGCTTGTGTGCTCATTGTGCAAATGTATTTGTTTTCAATATTTTGAGACAAACTGTTGACAACATGTAAACTATATTTAAAGGCAACCCGGTCTGTTTTGCCACATAGTTGCACACATGTCAGTTTTGTTGCTAAACAACCAACTTGTTTATAGCAACTATGCAAAAAGAATTAACGACTGAGTCGAGTCTGTAGCAACATGACCAAAATAACTAACAACCAGAATTTTCGCCGGATTATATATTTTGGTGGAATAATTAAGTTGTATGAATTTATTTATCAAAATAAAGTTTTGAATTTAATTTATAGTTATTTTAATCTGTTGGTAACCGTTTTATAAAAGCAAGGTACGCGAGGCATTCACATTTACCTTGACTATATTCTGAAAAAAATTCATGGGGGAAGTTAGGTACTGTGGTAAATGTATTCATGTTATGCAAATGTGTGCTAATTTAAATCATTATGTAATTGTAAGATCTTTTAACAGTGGTCTAGTGTATGTAGCATAAACTGTTAAAGAGCTGTACCATTTTGAAAACTAACCATTGACAGTCATGTTTTATGCAATTTCAACTAGTTATAATGCATAGTAATAAAGTTTGGTGGCAAGACTTGTGCTATTAATACAAAACACGGTTTAATTTCAATATCTTTTGTCTGAAGTAAAAGAATCCAGGAAATTCTAAAGCTAATTTGAGCTATATACTAACAAGGCTTTTCAGCATAAGCAGCTTGACTACTACTAGAATACTGTAGTTTATTGATCTACTGTGCTTCAACAACAGATGTACTCACATTGGATGGGTTGATTAGGATTCAAACCTTCTCTCAATCAGCCTAATACATACTCTTAGAGTAGGTTTACCCCATTAATGTACTTGGTAATGTAAACATGTTTTTTCATGCAAGACATCATCCCATTCCACTCATTTAAACATTATGTGGAGGTTTTCCTGGACACAGAGTCAAGGAAGTTGATTTCATTTGATTGAAGTTTCTTTTAAAGGTAGACGGCACTATACATACGTATTTACTAGCAAACCAATCAAGGAATAGGAGTCAAGAAAAGGGGAAAGTAAGTCTTATTTGTTGTAGATGTTGAGATGGAATTAATGAGTTTCTTTTTTTTTTTTAAGTTGATCCATTTGGTTACTTAAAAAAAAAATCTTGTTCCTTCTCTCCATCTACCCCCTTCAATTTTTTTCCTCTCCCAGCTCCACACCTGCAATCATCTTTCTCTTTTTTCTTACCCTACTTTTACTGTGTGATGAGGGGAGTGTTTTCTGAAAGGACTGGACTCCTTTTCTCATTCTTCCCCTCTTTTTTTCTAATTAACCTGCGGGGCAAGCGGGACGCTCTGCTAAATCGAGGTTTGGGCTAATAGAGATCTTCCTCTCGCATTCTCTCCATCACCGAGAGCCAGAACAGCCACTCTTTCGCTCTCTCTTTTTGTCTTTCTCTTCCTGTCAGCAGCTTTCAGGACCCATTAGATAACAAACAGTGAGGTGTTACTTTTTTCTTCACATTTTTTCTGCTATCTGTCACCCCCCCTCTCCTTTTCTGCTTTCCTTACAAGATAAGGCCGTTTTTTGCTGAATTCTCCACTTCGCCTGCCTATGTGGTAATGGTTTTCAAAGCTCCAGCTATTATCACTGACATACAGCGGCAAACACATCCACCAAGTTGGACAGGCACCTTGTGCTGGGATACCACAATTTTTATTTGATTTTGTGTCTATTCGAGAGTTGATGGATGGCGGGTGAGCGGTTCAGGGTCAATTCCATCTCGACTCATTCCATTCCGGAAATGAATGGATAAGGAATGGTTTAATTGGAGAAATAGCCCATTATTTGAAATTACGACTTTTTTCCTGCCCTATTCTTTTAGTGAATTTCAATTCATTCCCTGTGTAGTGAATATGCTGGAGTTGAAATGGAATTGACCCCAACCTTGTACTGTAAGAGAAAGAGCTGCCGATTTTGTAGGGTGTTATTGAAGAAGGCTGCTGTTTCCGGAACTCAGTAAGGGCTTCAACGATTGTGTGTCTTAGACTTAGGCTTTAGTGTAAATGTTTTTAAATTTTATTTAACATTTTTCCACAGGATCCATGGCTCTATGGATTGTCTTTCAGAGCTGTCCTCCTCACGTCTCAACCGTCCTTTTGCCAGTGAGTTTTTGGCCTTGGTTTTTCCTTATTTATTCTTGCAAACGCTGAATAAACTTAAATAACGATGATAACATTTCAATGATGGAAAATGCAGTTGTCTTCATGTCACAATTATTTCGGTACCCTTCACTGTGTGCGTGTGTGTGTCCTTCTTTGTATTTGTTTATGTTAGTGTGTGTATGTGTACTACATATTTGTGAATCTGTCTATGTGTATTCACACACGTGTCTGTCATTCATTCAGGAATCAGACGCAGCTTCAGCACGTCGACGGCCATCGCTGCCCAGAAGGAGCAGAGCCAGAAGAGTCCCGTCAACAGGTGGCCATTAAGCACTCTCCTCCACATTCCACTTGTCTGCATTCCTCCTCCCTGACCGTTTTCAGCTTTCTCCCTAATCCCCCCCACCACCGGAGGTAAAATGGTCAGCAAAAATTATAGTTTTGGGGAAATGCCAATGCTCGATAGCAGGGTTATAATGAGTATGAAAGCTATCTAAGATCAATCCCTCTCCTTCACGTTCCTCTCCCTCTCTCGTTTTACATCTTTCTCTCACCCCTCCCATTCCTTTACTTCCATTCCTCCCTTTGCCACTCTCTACATTCTTCCCCGTCCATTGTCTCACTTTCTCATTACGCCCTCCTTTCACTATTTTTACTCTCCTTTCTCCATCCCCTGATTTCTACTCCTATCTTTCTCACGCTGCACTATTTCACCCTCTTTCTCTACCCTTTTACTCCTTGCTTGCTGCCTTACTCTCTCCCTCTCTGCTACCTTACTCTGCCTCTCTCCCTCCACACTCACCCTTCTGTCCCTCTCTCTCTCTCTCTCCACCTCTAACCCCATTCAGCCATCTCACTCTTAATTCAATTTCAATTTAAGGGGCTTTATTGGCATGGGAAACATGTTTACATTGCCAAAGCAAGTGAAATAGATAAAATAAATGAAATAAAAAATCAACAGTGAACATTACACTCACAAAAGAATAAAGACATTTCAAATGTCATATTATGTCTATATACAGTGTTGTAATGATGTGGAAATGTGACTGACCGGCTGAAATCGGTCTTATGTAGCAAAATCAGATGTTTTTATTTTATTTTTTACGTTGGATAAAAGTAGAGACTCACAGCTACAAAATTGTGTATCATACACTGCATTTTTGAGGAACAATGGGAATGTAATTCTGCTTTTGAAAGTTGATCAACTTGTAAACTGACTTTTGAGAAAAGAGCCTTTGAATGTTTTGGTACTTATTGGAGAGCTCTCCTTTGTCTACACCCATTCCAGGTAAAACAGAAAGTGTCCAGATAAAAAATATTTGACGCTTACCCAGAGACACTTTAAATTGATGCATCATGTGAAAGAAATGCTATAACCCCCAGCCACATCCAGTGGTGGAATTCCTTATATTAAACCATACGGCACAAGTTTTTTTTTCCTTTTTATTCTCGGATAGCCAGGGGCACACTCCAACACAATTTACAAACGAAGCGTTTGTGTTTAGTGAGTCTGCCAGATCAGATGCAGTAGGGATGACCAGGAATTTTCTCTTGATAAGTGTGTGAATTGGACAATTTTCCTGTCAAAATGTAAGGAACATGTATGGAGTAAAAAGTACATTTTCTTTCTTAATGTAGTGAAGTAAAAGTACCCAAAAAATATAAATGTATAGATACCCCCCAAAATACTTAAATACTTAAAATACTACTTAAGTACTTTACGCCCAAATGCCTTCACACCAGTATTTTATATACTGTTACACACACACTTAGTAGTATATACAACCCAGTACTATCACATAGTATTCCATACATAAGTTAAGGCCATGCAACCTGAGTGATGCGCCATATATTTATGGGGTGGACACTTGATACGGTCACATGATATTGTTGTGGTATGTTACAACCACACATAGCAAAATATTGCTAAGTGGATGGGTCTCTACAGAAGGTGTAAACGGTACAGCCAAATGGTTACTGGCAAAGTAACAATATCAGAAATAGATGGTGTCAATAAAATAATATACAGTATGTACAAGAACAATATCAAGAACGATATCAGTGATAGATGAGGTAGTTGTATGCATACAATCAGGGGTAAAGTGGCTGAGCAGTAGGATAAAATAGTAGCAGGAGAGAGTCATTTGAATTGAAGGCACTGCAGATAGTGCTGATGACTGGTCTGTCCGAACCACGCATGAACAATATATTCGGAGAGCCTGTTTCTGTCCTGCCCTTGACTTTGGTGCAGGGCATGTGATGTCCATAGCCTCCTCGTTGCAAAACTCCCTGATCTTCTAAAAAAATATACGTTTGTCTAGCTGTGTCCAGTCCAGGTGGTGCTTGTACAGGCAGACCATCTATGGGAGGAAGGATGTCAGCGTTGYGCAGCAGCTGAAACCTGGTCCCGACAGTCCGAACGCTCCTTGGCTACAAAAACACACGGCTCCAGAGCATCGAAGCTGTAAAACAGGGAATAACAAAAAAAAATCTGATTACAACCTTGACCAGCATCAATTCACCTCCCAAGTTTAGATTAGATTAATATCCTCATGCAATGAAAATGATATTCACCTGAAGTGCTGGTACTGCTTGATCTGTGGTACAGAGTCAGGTGTTGTTGCCAGCCATAGCATTCCACCAGCACCATATCATTTTCCAGTCCAACCAGCTGTGGGATGTTGACCCCTGTCACGGTGCTGTCCTTCACAACACCAGCAATCTTAGACAAAGTGTTCACTCTGGTCTTTCTGAAGAGCTGCTTGATGAGGCC
The DNA here is from genome assembly GCF_002910315.2 of Salvelinus sp. IW2-2015. Taxonomy (NCBI): domain Eukaryota; kingdom Metazoa; phylum Chordata; class Actinopteri; order Salmoniformes; family Salmonidae; genus Salvelinus; species Salvelinus sp. IW2-2015. The sequence goes on from NW_019942514.1 coordinate 816,997, forward strand.
GAAGCACCAGTCGAGGGCAAACTTGGTGTGGCCTGTGATCAGGAAATGAAGGTCCAGACTGTTTGCTGGTTCAGTTAGGGGGCCCCCAGAGACAGAAATAATGTGATATCGATAAAAGTACAGCCAATCATGTTGCAGGTTAATTAAATAATCAAAACGTAAGTCTTGTCATCGATTCCTTGTAGACGCCACACTGCTGCTTTTGTCACATGGGATGGCAGCAGCTTTCCACCAAAGTGTTTGTGTCCTGAGTGGCGTCCAGGTAATACTATTGCATTATCCTCTGCATAGTCACCACTCGCTGCAAGTCCTCATGCTTCAGGTGTAACCTGTGCTTGCTTGGGCCAGCTCTCTTTTTGATGGGAGGGAGTATAACATTCTCCTTGTATGACTGGTAGAGGAGAGTCAGGCATGTTCTGCTGATGCTGAAAGACAAATTCCAGATTTTATTTTAGCATTATTATACAATAGATGCGAAATGGCATTCTGAGATCACTACACACAGTTCATACACGTAATGTTAGCTAGCTAGCCAGCCATCTAGCATCAGCTAATGTTATCTAGCTAACAGCAAGCTTTAACTTGGGGTATTTTGTTTAGACGTGTAGCTAGCTAAATAATGAACCATATAAACCCAATCCATAGAGTACTGCAAATACCAACCGATTGTCATAGCTAGCTAAAGTTAACCAAATAGATTAAATGTTAGCTAGTTAACATTAGGCTATAACTAGCAATGCGAAATGGCATTAACTATAATCCCAAGCCATAGAGTACTAGCAATAGAAACCGATTGTCATAGTGTGAACGCTGCGTGTAACACATCCGGTATCAGGATAAATAAAAAGCAAGATCTGCTAACTTTCTTTAATTATGTTTAATTACCGCAAACAATGAATGGCAAATGCAATTTTCGTATATACGGGTTCGCTGTATCACCACGCAGGGTGATACAGGGAACTGGCAGGAAGTACGTAAACAGCTGTTCTTATACCATGATGACGTAGTTCCAACGCGTCTGTTGGCCTATCACAGTAGAGGCTGGGCGCGGTTTAGACTTTGCCCCGCCTTTGCTGGCCCTCGGACTTGTCCAAGCCCCTTGGCGCGTTCCTTTGTCCACATCTGGTTGCTGGGTAGATTAGCTCCGTCTTGTGTCTCCCCTTAATTCTTCACTCACACAATTCCTAATATGGTACTGAACAGTCTCCCAACCACCCTGGTTGGCCTAGAGTGATGCACCCCTCCCCTCTCCAGACTGACCACAGCTTTTATGGCCTGTGTTGGTCAGTCCTTACACACCTACCCATCTGTGTTGTTTGTGTGTGTGTAACAAAACAATATTCATCTTCAAACAATATGCTAACAGGCTATAGTGCATAAACATAAATCCTAACAATAGCTAGCTAAAGTTAACCAAATAGGTTCAATTTTAGCTGCTGTAGTTAGCTAGCTAACATTAGGCTATAATAGGCAATGCGAAATGGCATTCTGAGAAAATGGGTCATACACGTTGATCGCCGTTTCTTCCCCATCCATCACTGTCATCAGAAGACTAAATGAATAAACATAAATATAGGTATAAATACAAGTATAAACACCATGGGACCACGCAGCCGTCATACCGCTCAGGAGGGAGACGCATTCTGTCTCCTTGAGATGAATGTACTTTGGTGTGAAAAGTGCAAATCAATCCCAGAACAACAGCAAAGGACCTTGTGAAGATGCTGGAGGAAACAGGTACAAAAGTATCTATGTCCACAGCAAAACGAGTCCTATATCGACATAACCTGAAGGCCGCTCAGCAGGAAAGAAGCCACTGCTCCAAAACCGCCATAAAAAAGCCAGACTACGGTTTGCAACTGCACATGGGGACAAAGATCGTACTTTTTGGAGAAATGTCCACTGGTCTGATGAAACAGAATTAGAACTGTTTGGCCATAATGACCATTGTTATGTTTGGAGGATAAAAGGGGATGCTTGCAAGCCGAAGAACACCATCCCAACCGCAAAGCACGGGGGTGGCAGCATCATGTTGTGGGGGTCCTTTGCGGCATGAGGGACTTGTGCACTTCACAAAACAGATGGCATCATGAGGATGGCAATTCTGTGGATATATTGAAGCAAGACATCAGTCAGGAAGTTAAAGCTTGGTCGCAAATGGGTCTTACAAATGGACAATGACCCCAAGCATACTTCCAATGTTGTGGCAAAGAGACTTAAGGAAAACAAAGTCAAGGTATTGGAGTGGCTATCACAAAGCCCTGACCTCAATCCTATAGAAAATGTGTGGGCAGAACTGAAAAAGCGTGTTCGAGAAAGGAGGCCTAAAAACCTGACTCAATTACACAAGTTCTGTCAGGAGGTATGGGCCAAAATTCACCCAACTTATTGTGGGATGCTTGTGGAAGGCTACCCGAAACATTTGACCCAAGTTAAACAATTTAAAGGCAATGCTACCAAATACTAATTGATTGTATGTAAACTTCTGACCCACTGGGAATGTGATGAAAGCAATAAAAGCTGAAATAAATCATTCTCTCTACTATTATTCTGACATTTAACATCCTTAAAATAAAGTGGTGATCCTACCTGACCTAAGACATGGAATTTTTACTTGGATTAAATGTCAGGAATTGTGAAAAACTGAGTTTAAATGTATTTGGCTCAGGTGTATGTAAACTTCTGACTTCAACTGTATAACAAAAACACCTAGAGATTGTCTTTTTGGCTTCAGAAGTAGCTTCAGACTGAATATTACTCACTCTGTTTTGTGTTGGATGGTGTTTCCAGGTTCCGCTGTGTTTCTTCTGCAGGTTTTGGTTTGTTAGAAGTTTTTCATGATTGCCCTTGGTAGTAATAGTCCATTCAGGTATTTTTGTCCAAAATCAAGGTTTTAATGTTGAGGTTAGTATGCTCTAGAAGTCCTTGCAATTTTTTTAAATATTTTATCTACATTTATTCAACTCTAATTCCATATTTTTTTTGCAGAAGAACTCAGGAGCCCATGAGCTCACTCTTTTTCTCTCCCTCTCCCCTCAGGTCACGTTCCAACTCCCACCGTCGGCGCTGGAGCACCCTGAGTGGTGGCTGTGGTCCGGAAACAGGCGGCACAGGGAGCTCCGGAGGAACCACTGCCACCACCTCCTCTGGCTCGGACGCCTCAGTGCGCCTCCACCTGGGCATGCAAGTGCTGCTGAGCAGCGCGAACGAGATGGCTCTGATCCGCTACGTGGGCCAGGCTGACTTCGCCCCAGGCCTGTGGCTAGGCCTGGAGCTGCGCACCGCCAAGGGCAAGAATGATGGCCAGGTGGGCGGCCGCCGCTACTTCACGTGCCGCCCGGACTACGGCGTGCTGGTGAGGCCCAGCCGTGTCACCTACCGCGGCATTAATGGTGCCCGGCTCGTGGACGAGAACAGCTGAGGACACTAGGACCCAGGGGGTTGGGTTAGGTGGGAAAGCAGTAGAGCGAGCATATCAGAGAAAAGTTTCTGTATGTTGTTTTTAATTTTGGGGGGGGGAGGGTTTAGCGATTTTGCTTTGTTCGTTTTTTCTTGGGTTTTGTGTTTGTTTCATTTGCTCCTTGAAATGTCCCCCAAAAACAACACTACCTAATTAGTTATTATTATATACATTTAAGTAATGTTTTATTTTAAGATGTGTGTTAAGGTGGTGTGGTCAGCCTACATTTTAACTACACATCAGCTAGTTTGTCCTATTTACTTGCTGATTTACCTGTTTTGTTTTACCTGTTTACTTTTTGTTTTACCTGTCTACTCTACCCGTTGACCATTAATGGACACTAGAAAACCAGATATTACATTTCAAATTGAGACTACTAGAGTTGTCATGCTATTGAACATACTGTAGGTATGAGGCAACATAAGCTTTGATTGTCAGATTGGTTTGGTAGGGTGAAAGAAAATAATTTTCAGAAATATTTATACTTAAAATTATACTGTGTGATATGATTGAATTGATGGAAATGCACTTGATTGATGGAAGATATGTACAAATCAGATACAGTAAATTAATACTTCCATTCTTCCCTAAGCTCCCTCACTGTATGTAGAGATTTTTAACTGATATCAAAGGTAACCTGGTMAGCAACGCAGCTAAGCACCTTAATGCAAGACAATGTCCTGGTACAGAGGTACTAAAATATCCCCGGATTTGAGCACTTTGTAGTAAATGGATAAGGCTGTTTGTAATGATAATGCAGTGTTATCTGGGTTCACTGCTGACTGTCCTAAATGAGCGAGAATGTGCACTGTGTTTGGCCAACACTGAATTTGCAGTCACTGCCAACTTATGCTGAATTGCTAATTGACCATCAGCTCCTACACCCTAGGCACTGCTGTGGATCTGAGCGGATTGGATGGGTGGAAGCAATATGGTAATAGCTTCACCTTGCCTTCTGATTGGCTGGGTAGAAATATTGCTTATACCTATCAATCTGTTTCAGATCTACAGGAGTGCATAAAGGATATGGGCTAGGGGTTGATTTGGAATTCAGCCATTAATGCTATGGCACCACTTGAGTACTGGTATAGTGCCGTCAAGTGATGCCAATTTATACAAATATGGTCCTACACTGACGTGACACTCATAGGCCTATTGATGTATGCTACCTACTTTTGGTCAGATTGGACACCCCACTGGCTGTGTGACATAAGATTTGTCTAAAGATAATTTCCATCGGCACGACTGCTAATGACGTCTATTATGTCGTCCTTATGACAAAATACAAAATGCTTTGTGAAAGCTGGTTTACGTGAAGCGCATTCCAAAGTGATATACCGATAAAGATTACAGTCTTGACAAGTCAGCAGGCAACAAGCTATTGATTTTAACTGTGGAGAAAAAACGAGACCTTATTTAACAAAAGCTCCATGCGCCACCCAATTAAAAAGGTAGAACGCAACAGTAGCCCAGATGCTGAATGCGATGTACCATTGATCGGTCTGGTTGGGCCCTATGCAATTGAAATGTGTTGGCAGGACGAATCATGGTTGCCTGAGGTTTGGAGATGAAAGAAGCTAGGTGGTATGAATGCTAATTCAACTGCTCTCATCTTTTAACTGCAGTCAGTTCTGTTATTTCTGTAACAGTCAGGTCTGTTACGGTCATTGCTGTGGCATTTCTGAAAACAGTCTTTGCCATAAGAGCCAGTTGTGTAACAGTCATCGCCTTCACAGTCAATTCTGTAACACTGTTACTTAGTACGGTTGGGTTCTATAATGTCTTCTTAGACGATACATTATCGGAAAGCCCGAGTTAAAATGCACTTAAGTCATTGGTTGCATTGTGTGTGTGCGCAGCTGACGGTTCTGTTTTTATTTCTGCTCATGTCCCTTGTGTACATTTGGAATAATTTGTGTGTGTAGTGAAAGGGTTTCAGCGTGGAATAGTGGCACGTAGTGTAAAAATTAATAAAGATTCTATTCTAATTTCACCATTAGTTTCTCTCTGTCTTTTGGATGCCTGTGTTCCAAACCTCCCATGTGGGCGGACTGTCTATTAGCAAACGCCTGAATGACTTAGCAAACGTTCCAACCCTGTTTGCAGTGCATTCGGAAAGTATTCAGACCCCTTGACTTTTTCCACATTTTGTTACATTACAGCCTTGTTCTATTTTTGCAACTGTATAAAAAATGTAAAATTGTAATATCACATCTACATAAGTATTCAGACCCTTCACTCAGTACTTTGTTGAAGCACCTTTGGCAGCGATTACAGCCTCGAGTCTACTTGGGTATGATGCTACAAGCTTAGCACACCTGTATTTGGAGAGTTTCTCCCATTCTTCTCTGCAGATCCTCTCAAGCTCTGTCAGGTTGGATGGGGAGCGTCGCTGCACAGCTATTTTCACGTCTCCAGAGATGTTCAATCGAGTTAAGTCCAGGCTCTGGCTGGGCCACTCAAGGACAGACTTGTCCCGAAGCCACTCCTACATTTTCTTGGCTGTGTGCTTAGGGTCGTTGTCCTTTTGGAAGGTGAACCTTCGCCCTAGTCGGAGGTCCTAAGCGCTCTGGAGCAGGTTTTCATCAAGGATCTCTCTGTGCTTTGCTCTGTTCATCTTTCCTTCGATCCTGACTAGTCTCCCAGTCACTACCACTGAAAAACATTCCCACAGCATGATGCTGCCACCACCATGCTTCACCGTAGGGATGGTGCCAGTTTTCCTCCAGACGTGATCAATCTTGGTTTCATCAGACCAGAGAATCTTGTTTTTTCATGGTCAGCGTCCTTTAGGTGCCTTTTTAGCAAACTCCAAGCGGGCTGTCATGTGCAATTTACTGAGGAGTGGTTTCCATCTGGCCTCTCTACCATAAAGGCCTGATTTATGGAGTGCTGCAGAGATGGTTTGGGATTATGGAAGTTTCTTCCATCTCCATAAAGGAACTCTGGAGCTCTGTCAGAATGACCATCGGGTTCTTGGTCACCTCCCTGACCAAGGCCCTTCTCCCCCGATTGCTCAGTTTTGCCTGGCAGCCAACTCTAGGAAGAGTCTTGGTGGTTCCAAACTTCTTCCATTTTTGAATGATGGAGGCCACTGTGTTCTTGGGAACCTTCAATGCTGCAGAAATGTTTTGGTTCCCATCCCCAGATCTGTGCCTCGACACAATCCTGTTTTGTAGCTCTTACGGACAATTCCTTCGACCTCATGGCTTAGTTTTTGCTCTGACATGCATTGTCAACTGTGAAACCTTATATAGACAGGTGTGTGCCTTTCCAAATCAGGTCCAGTCATTTTAATTTACCGCAGGTGGACTCCATTCAAGTTGTAGAAACATCTCAAAGATGATCAATGGAAAAGGATGCACCTGAGCTCAATTTTGACTATCATAGCAAAGGGTCTGAATACTGATGTAAATAAGGTATTGTTTTTTTCTCTAATAAATTTGCCAAAAAAAAATTAAAACTGTTTTTGCTTTGTCATTATGGGGTATTGTGTGTAGATTGAGGAAAATGTTTTATTTAATACATTTTAGAATAACAAAATGTGGAAAAGTTCAAGGGGACTGAATACTTTCCGAATGCACTGTATATCTAATGAGAAGAGAGATGTCTGGGCGGGGCTACACTTTTTGTTCGATTACAAAATGGGGCCCAACCGTTCTCATTGGAGGCTAGATTCCATCAGTCCTGTAATAACATTGTTTATTTGTTGATTCAACTACTGCCCTGACACTGTTTTATACTGAAAACTACACAGCTACTTCTAACTCCATGAAAAACATGCGAGTTTACGAGATGCATGACTTTCCCAAGAAATATCTAAGTGTGCCAATTTACTCTGAACAATTAAAGGCCTCTGTAACAATATTTATAGGATGTCCCTATTCAACTGGGAAAGAGTCTCGTCGCTGTTTTTTGCATTTGCCACATGGACAAAAACAATATTTATCTGCTACTGTGTAAAATCCTGCAATGGATATTTGAATTGAGCTGTATAGGGGCTCGATTCACTCCATAGCGCTGAAGATCCGTGCTACAGCGCAATAAAAATGTTAAGTCAATGTTCCCACGTTAGCGAAGACTGCATTCACGGTAAACACTGTATATGTCGGCTCAATCAGGAATTTCCTTTCAATTTCAATCGCGCTATAACGCTGAACTTCCGCGATACGGATTGAATCGAGTCCTAAGTCTGAGTGAGTCAAGTCAAGTCTGGTAGCAGCAACCAATAGTCATTATATAGTAATTTATTAATTTTGGCAGATGTCATCTGAAGGGCAACATACAGCGGTTACCAGTTATAGTACAATACAACATTTTACAGATGCAATTCAGTTGGTTTTTACAAGGAGCAACGGAGTTCAGATGAGTTGCTGCAAAGAAACAGCAAATTATGTGAACACAGCCACTGGAGATGTACAATAGTGCAACGTGTTACTTGAACCCACTATCATAAGCCTACTTCAAGACAGAAACCGAACAATACCTTGTGTTATCAAATGTTTTCACTACTTGTGACATGTCTAACCGCTTGTAAAGCTTTATGAAAGAGTGTTCAAGTAAAGGGTTAACAACATAGACAGGCAAACAACTGACACATTGGCACTTCCTGGATGCACTCAAATCAACTTCATCTTAGCTTAGCATAGACTAGCACTCATGTCCATTTGAGACTTAAGTACGTGAAAGTTGAATCGCACTGTACATTCAAATTAATTAATAATCACAAAATAACCACAAACAAACTTTTTGAATGTATAAAAGCAGACTGCATTGACAGTGTTGAGGCTATGCACATTGAATGTAAATGTAGACATGGTTGATAACTGAAGGAGTAAGAAGTTAGATCCTCACAAAATATTAGCCATAGATTTTGCACAAGTGGACCACAAGCAATTTGTATTCAAACTTTTCACTCAGAATACTTTATATTCTACAGTAGTCGTTTAAAATAGAAAAGATAAATTATGCAAATGTATTAACATTGAGTACTTTAAAATAGCAGTTTAGGGGTAACGACCTATTCAGCAATGTTAAATATAGTCGCTGGGTAAGGCAAAAAAAAAAGTTATGAATCAAGAAAAGGTTGTTGAAAAAAGGCCCCCAGCAAAAATGCCAACATTTCCTATTTTAAAAGCACACTTGCAATTAAATGAATCTCCAACTATGTGTCCATGGAAGTTGATGGAACACTAATTTCTGTCTTTCCATAGAGGGCCATAATATATACATATCAAAAATCGCCAATGAGAAATGGAAGGTAAACTTGCCTGAATAAACAGTATGAAGTAAGCTCCATAGTATTGTGCCTCGAATAACATTCATCTCTCTTTCTTTCTCCCCCTTCTCCCTCCATCTCTTTCTCTCAAACACACAAACATATGCACACACAGATGACTACCACTTACTCACGCACCTTAAAGTTCAAAAATAGCCGCCCACATACAGTGCTTATGGCACCATTACACCCCCCAACAGTTCCCGTTCACTCCCACCCTCATACCATAGCAACATTCAACTAGATGAGTGCATTTAGTTTCCAACTATCTGAAATACCATTCATTGGTCAATTTAATTCGACATTGGACAAAAATTCCTGCTTCTAAAAAAATGACAAATGAATTTGGATATGGTTGGGTGTAAGAAGTGTGTCCATTAATAATATACAGAGTTCCCGAAATAATAAATCAATGAGAATGCAGGCAAACATCAACAAACACAATTTCATCCTCTCCGGAATCAAGTGTGCGATTCTCACAATATTCTTGTAAAAAATCATTTCTGATTGGTGAATCAACTGTCAAGGCCAGAAATCCCAAAGGAAATGGATGAACTGCAATGATTGACAGCCAAATAAGTTAATTAATGCTACAATCAGTTAGACATCTGGCAGATGTGTATTGTTGTCAGTTACTATGTTCTACATGTTTTTGTTTGTGAAACACAAACTGTTTGTTTCCAGAATGACTTGTGATGAAAGGCTGCATTGACATCTACAGAGCCGCGAAGATAAGCGGTTGACTCGTGAAAACATTAAGGATAAATTAGCTAGTTCAACCAGATGGAAACGATTCACCCTGTCCTGTTACAATAGCTGACAACTCATTCAGCCCGCTCTCTCGTATAGTGTATCATTCCCTTAGCGGCTACATTTTAGCAAGTGTTGCAAAATGTCCATCGTTCCTGTTTTTGTAGCCAATGGTCCACAACTTTGTCTTCCCAATGGTCTTTGAAGCTCTCCAATGTGCTTTAAAGTAACGGCCCAGTGAAAATCTAACTTTTATATTCTGTTAATGTTGTTGACTCGTCCTATACTCGTATTTGTGGCCAAAGCATAAACTGGGGGGAAAAACACTTCAAAAACTCCACCTTTAACTTGTATCTCAAACAGACCATTTAAAAAATGCTTGCTATTTCCTCATAGAACACGTCATCTCCCTGAGGAGGTTGAGCTGGCCAATCAGTGGTCTGGAGGAGGATGAGCTGGCCAATCAGCGGGCTACTTACAGTGGGGAGAACAAGTATTTGATACACTGCCGATTTTGCAGGTTTTCCTACTTACAAAGCATGTAGAGGTCTGTAAATGTTATCATAGGTACACTTCAACTGTGAGAGACGGAATCTAAAACAAAAATCCCCAAAATCACATTGTATGATTTTTAAGTTATTAATTTGCATTTTATTGCATGACATAAGTATTTGATCACCTACCAACCAGTAAGAATTCCAGCTCTCACAGACCTGTTAGTTTTTCTTTAAGAAGCCCTCCTGTTCTCCACTCGTTACCTGTTTAAAAGACACCTGTCCACGCACTCAATCAAACAGACTCCAACCTCTCCACAATGGCCAAGACCAGAGAGCTGTGTAAGGACATCAGGGATAAAATTGTAGACCTGCACAAGGCTGGGATGGGCTACAGGACAATAGGCAAGCAGCTTGGTGAGAAGCAACAACTGTTGGCGCAATTATTAGAAAATGGAAGAAGTTCAAGATGACGGTCAATCACCCTCGGTCTGGGGCTCCATGCAAGATCTCACCTCGTGGCATCAATGATCACGAGGAAGGTGAGGGATCAGCCCAGAACTACACGGCAGGACCTGGTCAATGACCTGAAGAGAGCTGGACCACAGTCTCAAAGAAACCATTAGTAACACACACCGTCATAGATTAAAATCCTGCAGCGCACGCAAGGTCCCCCTGCTCAAGCCAGCGCATCTCAGGCCCGTCTGAAGTTTGCCAATGACCATCTGGATGATCCAGAGGAGGAATGGGAGAAGGTCATGTGGTCTGATGAGACAAAAATAGAGCTTTTGGTCAAACTCCACTCGCTGTGTTTGGAGGAAGAAGAAGGATGAGTACAACCCCAAGAACACCATCCCAACCGTGAAGCATGGAGGTTGAAACAGCATTCTTTGAGATACTTTTCTGCAAAGGGGACAGGACGACTGCACAGTATTGAGGGAGGATGCATCCAATACTCGCCATGTATCGCGAGATCTTGGCCAACAACCTCCTTCCCTCAGTAAGAACATTGAAGATGGGTCGTGGCTGGGTCTTCCAGCATGACAACGACCCGAAACACACAGCCAGGGGCAACTAAGGAGTGGCTCCGTAAGAAGCATCTCAAGGTCCTGGAGTGCCTAGCCAGTCTCCAGACCTGAACCCAATATAACATTTTTGGAGGGAGCTGAAAGTCCGTATTGCCCAGCGACAGCCCCGAAACCTGAAGGATCTGGAGAAGGTCTGTACGGAGGAGTGGGCCAAAATCCCTGCTGCAGTGTGTGCAAACCTGGTCAAGAACTACAGGAAACTTATGATCTCTGTAATTGCAAACAAGGTTCTACCAAATATTAAGTTCTGCTTTTCTGATGTATCAAATACTTAGTCATGCAATAAAATGCAAATTAATTACTTAAAAATCATACAATGTGATTTTCTGGATTTTTGTTTTAGATTCCGTCTCTCACAGTTGAAGTGTACCTATGATAAAAATTACATACCTCTACATGCTTTGTAAGTAGGAAAACCTGCAATATCGGCAGTGTATCAAATACTTGTTCTCCCCACTGTACGTGAATATTGTTTATGACTTGTATAAGCCCACACCATTCTGTTGTTAGGAAACGCACACACAATTCCAACACAGAAAAGCTACTATTTAACATACTCAATTACCCATTTTTGAAAGGAAAACTATTTCTCTCATATTGTAAGTAATACTTCATAGAAATCTGGAAACACTGGGCAGTTACTTTAACGCCCATTGGTATTTCAGCAGCCATTTCAGAGATTCTTTTACATTTGTTTGACTCCGCAACCATTGGCCAGGTGAAAATGTGTCAATCCAAACTGTGGATGAAACCGAGAGGGGGGGGGGGGGTCATAAGGCAGCGGGTACTGTCCTGACACAATGTTGCTTGGTGTACCATCTAGCCTGGCTGTACGCCTGTCTGCCTATACACATGGTCTCCGAGGTGAGAGACAAAAAGCAAGATGGTGGTTGGGCTAAAGCACCGTGGCATTGCGGCCCTCCATCCGGGGCAGCCTGGGGTCCTGCACCGTCCCCATGGTGACCAGCAGCGGACGGCTGTCCTCGGCTTTGGCCGTCGTCGAGCAGCTCAGCGACAGCTGGGTCCCCTCCACTCCTCTCTGGAGGGCCACGGGTGCCGGGGGAGGAGGAGACGGGGGAGGATGGGGGTTGACAGGGTTAGTGTGGTGGTGGTGGGTCGCCTCCAGGGGCAACCCTTGCTCCTGGTAGCCGTAGCCGATGTTCCCGCAGGGGAAGTGGCGAAGTCTGAAGAGGGGGACTGGGGGGAGGGTGGCAGAATCTAACAGGAGCGGGGTAGGGGCAGTGATATCCGAGAAGGTGGCCTGGGGTGGGGGCGGAGGGGGCAAGAGGGGCTTGCAGAGTCCCTGCTGTTGCTGCTGCTGTTGGTGGTGCAGGAGCTGCATCTGCTGTTGTTGATGCTGTTGCTGCTGCGGATGGAAGGGATACGGTGGCTGGAACTGCTGCTGCTTGTGCTGCTGTTGCTGGAGACCCAGGGCCCCCGCCGCCTCGGCCACAGTCCGCCCCTGGTACTCCTGCCCCTCGCCCGGCACCCTCCCACCTCCAACCCCCCCACCCCCACTGCCCATGTCTCCCTGCCTTTGCTGCTGCTGTTGTTGCTGCTGCTTCCTCTGCTGCTGCTGGATGAACCAGGAGCCATAGGTGGGGTTCCACAGGTTGGTGGGCTTCCCATTGTGACCATCCTTATCCTTAGGGTGGCCCTGGGCGAAGGCCAGATTAATGTGGCCCCCCTCTGGGTTGGGCTGCTGGGTGGAGATGGGGGGAGGCGCCTTGGAGGTGGAGATGAAGGAGGTTGCTGTGATGGTGGTCGTGGTGAATGTCTGAGGGTGGGGGTAGGACTGGGGTTGTTGCGCCATCACCTGGTGCTTGGCAGTTTCGGGGGGTTGGCTGGATTGTTTCTCCTCGGAGTCGGGGGCAAAGGGTGGCGGTGCAGGGCCCTCCCCGTCGGGCATCTGAGTGGACACCAGCAGGGGAGAGGCCGTGGGGTCCTCAGGGCGCATGGGCACCCGCTCCTCCTCTTCGGGGAGGGGCCCATATTCCACAGGCAAGGTAACAGTCACCACATCGGGGTCCTGGAGAGGATAGGGGAGCATTAGACACTAACAATGGCAAACAACGTGCAATGGCATCATGAACATTACCGATGTCTGAATTTGTAGAAAATGACATATTTATCAAAGTAGAGTTCAAAATGTCAATTCTAATGCAACCATGATTGACTTCATTTAAGTAGATGACAGAAACAATCCCCAAAAGGAATACAGCTTTAACACACACAGACAGACAGGTTATGAGCTGTATCACATTTTCAAATAGTCATACATAATAAAATAACCTCTTGGCAGTTAAACAGACATTTAATACTTGAGCACAGTTCCAGTGCAGATGGGTGTTGACTCTCGATGTTCACACTCCCTACCTGTAAGCAGTAGTCAATCCTCTCCAAGATGGTGGAGAAGTTGGGCCTGTCCTCCGGTTGATGCTGCCAACTCTGTGTCATTATTCGGTACCTGAAACACATACACACACACATCACACACGACCACAAGCACAATCTAAAACGTTTTCGTCTATTTGAACTTTGCACACATTGACAAACGCATCAGAAAATGTAAAGCCATATTTCCCCCTTTGATGATAAACTTTTGACAGACACAAACTCACGCACACTTTATCAAAAGTGCCGCCTCCCCGTCATAATCCCAGTCGACTGATTTAATACAAATCATTCTGAATGAAGTGTAACATCCCGCTAGTTTGAGTCATCACCGTTGAAAAGTCAGTAGGGGTAAAACGGAATCCTGGGGTACACCCCAAGACAGTGCAAAATCAAGCTTGTTTCTTAATTAGATTTGACTTGCAATCAATACTCCTGTGTAATATTCTTTGGCAATGTGACATGCCTATTGTGAGCCCTTCGTGACGCAGATGAATTGTAACACATGGGAACTGTGTTTATTTTTCAAGGAAAAAACAATCAAAGAATAAAAATGTTGGCTTTTCTGTGGTGATACAAAGGCTAAAACTGACAGCTGGGAGAGTTCAAAAGGAGAATTGGACAATAAAAGCGGTTCGTCATGCATGGAGTGGGCGTGAAAGATCAGTGAGGGGCGAGAGCGTGATGCAAGTCTGAGAAGTTATGGGTATTTTGTGTGTTTGTACGCTTGTATCCATGTGTATATCTGCATGTGCATGAGTGACAACAGTATATTGTAAGTGTGAGGGTGTGTGTGTAATCTGTATGTAACAGAGTAAGTTCCATCCCTATGTGAGTGACAGTTCAGACAGGGACGAAAGTTGACAGTGACAGTTCACTTTCAATCTTAAGAAAGGTGACGTCACCACATGATGGCTCCTAATGCCTCACTAGCACACATCTGCTACATGTGTTTGGGCGGTGTGTGATTGGACTTACACGGGCCCTGGGCAGTTTTTGGGAGGGTCCATCCTTCCCCCGTTGGTGACAAACTCCAACACTTCCTGGTTACTGCGACTGGGATAGGGCATATAGCCCAGAGAGAAGATCTCCCATAGCAAAACCCCAAAGGACCTGAGACAAAGTGGGAGAGAGAGAGGTGGGAGGAAGAAGGAAAGTGAGAGGGGGGGAGTGAGAGGTAGGTGAGGAAGCAAGAGAGGAATCATTTGTATTTAGTTTTTAGACGGGAGAGAGAATGATAAATCTTAAGGGTGATAAGGGCAAAGTGAGGGGTGAAGGAGGGAGGGAGGAAGCCTAGTGGTTAGAGCATTGGGCCAGTAACCGAAAGATTGCTAGATTGAATCCCCGAGCTGACAAGGTAAAAATCTGTCGTCCTGCCCCTGAACAAGGCAGTTAACCCACTGTTCCTAGGCCGTCATTGTAAATAAGAATTTGTTCTTAACTGACTTGCCTAGTTAAATAAAGGTTAACGTTTTTAAAACAATTAAAAAAGGAGGACAGCAGATAGAGTAAAAGAGAGGAGGCTTTCAAAAGGTGAAAAGGAGAAAGTTCCATTGAAGGACGGAAAAAGGGAGGTGGGGTAGACTGGAAGGGTGAAATGAAAGGGAGTGACATTCAAAAGAACTAAGACATCATTGAGAGTGAGTTACAATGGAACGTACCACGTGTCCGTTTTGGAGGTGAAGATCCCCTCCATGAAGGCTTCGGGAGGCATCCACTTCACAGGCAGCATGGCGCGCCCACCCTTTCTGTAGTAGCTCGCCCTGTTTGGAGACAAATCCGTGTACACACACAGGGGGATCTTGTTAGACACGCTGCATGACTTTATTGAAAGCAGAGCAGGTAGAAAAAGAGATGAAAACAGAAAAGAAAGAAAAATAGGAAAATATGGACGCCTACTTAACATTTATTTTTTACATTTGGATCCCTATTAGCTTTTGCAGAAGCTACTCTTCGAGGGGTCCACAAAAAACACAAAACATGACAAGTAACAAAACACTGATAGCCAAATACAACGATATACAAACAATACAACACAAATTATACAAACAATACAACTGAAACATAATGCATGTGTTAGAGTGTGTCTGTGTGAGTGTGTGTTTGTGTCCGCCGTTCCATGAGTTGTTTTTTAAAGGTAATAGGAGATGGTAGGGAGGTCCATGCAATCATGACTGTATTAAACTGTGCATTGCCGTGTATTCGTTTTGGACTTGGGGACTGTGAAGAGACTCCTCCTGGTGGCATGTCTTGTAGGGTTTAGTTTATTAAGATCCCCAATAGCTACTGCCAATGCAGCAGCTACTCTTCCAAGGGTCCACATAAAACGTACAAATAAATGACAAATAAAATAAGAGTTATACATAGGAAAGACACCAAGAGATTATTAAGAGTTGAGGTCAGGGCTCTGTGCAGGCCAATCAAGTTCTTCAACACCGATCTCGACAAACCATTTCTGTATGGACCTCGCTTTGTGCACAGAGGCATTGTCATGCGGTAACAGGAAAGGGCCATCCTCAAACTTTTGCCACAAAGTTGGAAGCACAGAATTGTCTAGAATGTAATTGTGTGCTGTAGCATTAAGATTTCTCTTCACTGGAACTAAGGGGCCTAGCCTGAACCATGAAAAACAGTCCCAGACCATTATTCCTCCTCCACCAAACTTTACAGTTGGCACTATGCATTGGGGCAGGTAGCATTCTGCTAGCATCCGCCAAACCCAGATTCATCCACCGGACTGCCAGATGGAGAAGCGTGATTCATCACTCCAGAGAATGTGTTTCCAATGCTCCAGATTCCAATGGCGTCAAGCTTTACACCACTCCGGCCGAAGCTTGGCATTGCGCATTGTGATCTTAGGCTTGTGTGCGGCAGCTCGGCCATGGAAACCCATTTCATGAAGCTCCCGACGAACAGTGGTTGTGCTGATGCTGCTTCCACAGGCAGTTTGGAACTCGGTAGTGAGTGTTGCAACTGAGGACAGATTATTTTTACTAGCTACGCGCTTCAGCATTTGGCGGTCCCGTTCTGTGAGCTTGTGTGGCCTATAACTTTGCGGCTGAGCCGTTGTCGTTTCCACTTCAAAATAACAGCACTTACAGTTGACCAGGGCAGCTCTAACAGGACAGAAAATTGATGAACTGACTTGTTTGAAAGGTGGCATCCTATGACGGTGCCACGTTGAAAGTCACTGAGCTCTTCATTAAGGCTATTCTACTGCCAATGTTTGTCTATGAGGATTGCATGGCTGTGTGCTCAATTTTATACACCTGTCAGAAACRGGTATGGCTGAAATACCCGAATCCACTCATTTGAAGGAGTATCCACATACTTTTGTATATACTGTATAGTGTACATATTAATATTCCTATATACAGTACAGTTAAATCAGATCTTTAGAAAGAGCAGAGGCGCTATGATACAATGTTTTTTTTATTTTTCATTTTTCATTTAAACTTGCTTTTTGCCTAAGTGACCTCTGGTGGCAGAGCATTCAACAATGACATGGCTGTATGCATAACTGAACGACGCATTAAGTCTGTTATTGGTTTGGGTACCATGAAGAAACACATAGTGGTATGTCTGGTGGGGTATCTATGTCTGATTGAAGTGTATGCAAATACAGCTGAAGTCGGAAGTTTACATACACTTAGGTTGGAGTCATTAAAACTTGTTTTTCAACCACTCCACAAATTTCATGTTAACAAACTACAGTTTTGGCAAGTCGGTTACGACATCTACTTTGTGCATGACACAAGTAATTATTCCAACAATTGTTTAAAGACAGATTATTTCACTTATCACTGTATCACAATTCCAGTGGGTCAGTAGTTTACATACACTAAGTTGACTGTGCCTTTAAACAGCTTGGAAAATTCCAGAAAATGATTTCATGGCTTTAGAAGCTTCTGAATTCAAGGCCTACCTTCAAACTCAATGCCTCTTTGCTTGACATCATGGGAAAATCAAAAGAAATCAGCCAAGACATCAGAAAAAAAATTGTAGACCTCCACAAGTCTGGTTAATCCTTGGGAGCAATTTCCAAATGCCTGAAGGTACCACGTTCATCTGTACAAACAATAGTACACAAGTATAAACACTATGGGACCCTTCAGCAGTCATACCGCTCAGGAAGGAGATGTGTTTTGTCTCCTAGGGATGAACGTACTTTGGTGCGAAAAGTGCAAATCAATCCCAGAACAACAGCAAAGGACCTTGTGAAGATGCTGGAGGAAACAGGTACAAAAGTATCTATATCCACAGTAAAATGAGTCCTATATCGATATAACCTGAAAGGCCGCTCAGCAAGGAAGAAGCCACTGCTCCAAAACCACCATAAAAAAGCCAGACTACGCTTTGCAACTGCACATGGGGACAAAGATTGTACTTTTTGGTGAAATGTCCTCTGATTTGATGAAACAAAAATAGAACTGTTTGGCCATAATGACCATCGTTATGTTTGGAGGAAAAAGGGGGAGGTTTGCAAGCTGAAGAACACCATCCCAACCGTAAAGCACGGGGGTGGCAGTATTATGTTGTGGGGGTGCTTTGTTGCAGGAGGGACTGGTGCACTTCACAAAATAGATGGCTTCATGAGGATGGAAAAATTATGTAGATATATTGAATCAACATCTCAAGACATCAGTCAGGAAGTTAAAGCTTGGTCTCAAATGGGTCTTCCAAATGGACAATGACCCCAAGCATACTTCCAAAGTTGTGGCAAAATGGCTTAAGGACAACAAAGTCAAGGTATTGGAGTGGCCATCACAAAGCCCTGACCTCACTCCTATAGAATCTTTTGGGGCAGAACTGAAAAAGTGTGTGCGAGCAAGGAGCCCTACAAACCTGACTCCGTTACACCAGCTCTGTCAGGAGAAATGGGCCAAAATTCACCCAACTAATTGTGGGAAGCATGCGGAAGGCTACCCGAAACAAGTTAAACAATTTAAAGGCAAAGCTACCAAATCCTAATACTGAGTGTATGTAAACTTCTGATCCACTGGGAATGTGATGAATGAAATAAAAGCTGAAATAAATCATTCTCTCTACGATTATTCTGACATTTCACATTCTTAAAATAAAGTGGCGATACTAACTGACCTAAGACTGGTAATTTTTACTCGGATTAAATGTCAGGAACTGTGAAAAGCTGAGTTTAAATGTATTTGGCTCAGGTGTATGTGAACTTCCGACTTCAACTGTATATTATATAAGTGGTTAGGCATTTTAAACACACAATTGTTTCTTATAAAGACTAGAAGAGAAGTCGTCAATTTCTACTCAACCGTCAGTCATGAAAGACTATAATGCATGTTGCTTTGTTTTGAGCCAAGTGCAGCCTTTCTTTGCTGAAACTGACCATATTACTGGACAGTAATCAAGATGGGACAAGACCAAAGCCTGAACAACTWGTACAATTGATCTTTGTGTAAAAAAAAAAAAAAAATGCAGAATCAATTTTTATTACAGACATACCTCTCCCCATCTTCACAACAACTTTGTCAATATGACTTTACCATGATAACGGACCATCCACTGTTACTCCTAGGAGTTCAGTTTCTTCAACTATGCTCAACTGCAGTTTAGGTTTAGGTCTAGAATGCTTTGAACCAAATACAATGCTTTGGGTTTTAGATGTATTTCAGACCAGTTTATTGTTAATTACCCATTCTGACAATGACTGTAACTCCTTGCTAAGAGTCTCAGTGAGCTCACCCAAGCTGTCCCGCATGGGTCGATTCTGAGTCTTGTTTACTGTTTTCATTAAAAATATTGACTTATCTGTAAAAAATATATATACAGTACCTGCACTTGTATGCCGATGACACTGTTGTGTATGCTATTGCCCCCACGGTTGACCAGGCTCTATCTGAACTACAGTCTGCCTTCATTGTATTACAGAAACACTTTATTGACCTGAAATGAGTACTGAATGCAGGTTAAACTAAGCATATATTGTTCTGTAGAGGGCATAAAAATCTGTCTTTAATTAGCATATTGATGAGTTAGTTAAGGAGCTGATAATAAAAATGGGCTTCTTCAATAGAAGAAAAGAGCCTCTCGCTGAATAGTAGAAAGCAGATTATTCAGTCGATGTTCCTATTGGTCCTAGACTATGACTGAAATTCACATTATCTATATGAACGCAGCTGCCACTTCATTAAAGCCGTTAGATACAGTTTATCATAGCGCACTGGGCTTTATTACGGGCAACAATTTTAGCATTCATCATTGCAATCTCTACCAGAAAGTTGGTTGGCACTCTTTGATGTCACGTCGGTTGATACATGGCTATGTTTTCAGTTATAAAGCCCTTTAACAAAATGTCCCACTGTACCAAACATCATTACTAAACTTTAGACATACGAGTTACCACACCTGGTCTGTGGCCTGAATGCAAAGCGCTATGTCTGGAGAAAACCAGGCACAGCTCATCGCCCATCTAACACCATCCCTACTGTGAAGCATGGTGGTGGCAGCATCATGCTATGGGGATGTTTTTCAGCTGCAGGGACTGGGACACTGGTAAAGGTAGAGGGAACAATGAATGGAGAAAAATACAGACCAATCCTTAATGAGAACCTGCTTCAGAGTGCAAATGACTTTAGACTGGGGCGAAGTTTTGGGACAGTCCCACTCTTTACATATTTTGTCATGTTTGGATAGAGGTGAAATGTAAATGAGAGAGTGCTGAAATAGCAGTAGGCCGGACTCGACCCATGCTTGCAGCAGTATATTGTACATGTGCTCGAGAGGCAGCAACCCAGACAGCCAGACCATCCCAGACCACAAAAGTATACCTTCATAGTAGCTGGGTTTAAAGAGTTTGTGTGATGGCAGTACCTGTAAATGTCCCTGGCCATTCCAAAGTCCCCTATCTTGGCCACTCTCCCCTGTCCTTTGGTGGTCAGCAGGCAGTTCCGAGCTGCAATGTCCCTGCAAAGTGACAAGACAAGAAGAACCTTACAGAGGTGAGTGTGTGTGTTCAAATCCAATCACATTTCATTGGTCACGTACACATATTTAGCAGATATTATTGCAGATGTAGCAAAATGCTTGTGTTCCTAGCTCCAACAGTGCAGTAGTATCTAACAATTCACCTAATGCAAGACAATGCTAGACCTCATGTGGCTGGAGTGTGTCAGCAGTTCCTGCAAGAGGAAGGCATTGATGCTATGGACTGGCCCGCCCGTTCCCCAGACCTGAATCCAATTGAGCACATCTGGGACATCATGTCTCGCTCCATCCACCAACGCCACGTTSCACCACAGACTGTCCAGGAGCTGGCGGATGCTTTAGTCCAGGTCTGGGAGGAGATCCCTCAGGAGACCATCCGCCACCTCATCAGGAGCATGCCAGGCGTTGTAGGGAGGTCATAMAGGCACGTGGAGGCCACACACACTACTGAGCCTCATTTTGACTTGTTCTAAGGACATTACATCAAAGTTGGATCAGCCTGTAGTGTGGTTTTCCACTTTAATTTTGAGTGTGACTCCAAATCCAGACCTCCATGTGTTGATAAATTTGATTTCCATTGATAATTTTTGTGTGATTTTATTGTCAGCACATTCAACTATGTAAAGAAAAAAGKATTTAATAAGAATATTTCATTCATTCATTTCTAGGATGTGTTATTTTAGTGTTCCCTTTATTTTTTTGAGCAGTGTATATATATTTTTTAAAGGGGTGGATCAGCTTTAATATTGCGGTTCGATCCCGGGCTGTATCATAACCGGTCGTGATCGAGAGTTCCATATGGCGGGCACAACTGGCCCTGCGTCATCTGGGTTAGGGGAGGGTTTGGCCGGGGTAGGCCGTTATTGTAAATAATAATTTGTTCTTAACTGACTTGCCTAGTTAAATACATTTAAAATAAAATAAAAATGATGACAGAAAAGAGCTTCTGGATATCAGGACAGCGATTACTCTCCTCGTACTGGGCAAAGATTTTTTCTTTAACGTGTCTGATGCAAAGCATCCTTCGCATGAAAAAGAGACGGAGATATCGGGGTCGTAGGTCGGGGTGCCTTGTAAGGATCTGATGGCGCGTGGGTCACCTGCCTATTAGCCAACGTACATTCATTGGATAACAAAATAGATGAGCTACGATCACGAATATTCTACCAGCGGGACATTAAAAGCTGAAATATTTTATGTTCGACATGGATAAAATACAGCTGGCGGGTTTTACGCTGCATCGGCAAGATAGAACAGCTGCCTTCGGTAAGACAAGGGGTGGCGGTCTGTGTATATTTGTAAACAACAGCTGGTGCACGATATCTAATACTAATATATAGTCTCTAGGTTTTGCATCTCATGATAAGCTGTAGACCACCCTATTTACCAAGAGAGTTTATCTATATTTTTCGTAGCTGTCTATTTCCCACCACAAACCGATGCTGGCACTTAGACCGCACTCAAAAAGCTGTATAAGGCCATAAGCAAACAGGAAAACGCTCATCCAGAGGCGACGCTCCTTTTGACGAGGGACTTTAATGCAGGGAAACTTAAATCCGTTTTACCTAATTTCTACCAGCATGTTAAATGTGCAACCAGAGGGGAAAAAAACTCTAGACCACCTTTACTCCACACACAGAGATGCATACAAAGCTCTCCCTCGCCCTCTATTTGGCAAATGTGACCATAATTATATCCTCCTGATACCTGCTTACAAGCAAAAACTAAAGCAGGAAACACCAGTGACTCGGTCAATAAAGAAGTGGTCAGATGACGCAGATGCTAAGCTACAGGACTGTTTTGCTAGCAGAGACTGAAATATGTTCCGGGATTCTTCCGATGGCATTGAGGAGTACACCACATCAGTCACTGGCTTCATCAATAAATGCATCGATGACGATGTCCCCACAGTGACCGTACGTACATATCCCAACCAGAAGCCATGGATTACAGGCAAAATCCGCACTGAGCTAAAGGGTAGAACTAGTGCTTTCAAGGAGCGGGACCTTAACCCGAATGCTTATAAGAAATCCCGCTATGCCCTCCGATGAATCATCAAACATGCAAAGCATCAATAGAGGACTAAGATCGAATTATACTACACCACCTCCGACGCTCGTCGGATGTGGCAAGGCTTGCAAACTACTAAAGACTACAAAGGGAAGCACAGCCGAGAGCTGCCGAGTTACAGGAGCCTACCAGACGAGCTAAATTACTTCTATGCTTGCTTCGAGGCTCGCAACACTGAAGCATGAGAGCATCAGCTGTTCCGGACGACTGTGTGATCACGCTCTCCGTAGCCGATGTAAGTAAGACCTTTAAACAGGTCAACATTCACAATGCCGCAGGGCCAGATGGATTACCAGGACGTGTACTCCGAGCATGCGCTGACCAACTGGCAAGTGTCTTCACTGACCTTTTCAACCCTTCCCTAACTGAGTCTGTAATACCAACATGTTTCAAGCAGACCACCATAGTCCCTGTGCCCAAGATCACTAAGGTAACCTGCCTAAATGACTACCGGCCCGTAGCGCTCACGTCTATAGCCATGAAGTGCTTTGAAAGGCAGGTCATGGCTCACATTGACACCATTTTCCCAGAAACCCTAAACCCTCTCCAATTTGCATACCGCCCTAACAGATCCACAGATGATGCAATCTCTATTGTGATTGTCTCCACCCCCTCCAAGTGTCGCTCATTTTCCCCACGGTGCAGGGTTTTTCTTCGTGTAGAAGAAGGACAAGACCCTGCGTCCGTGCATTGACTACCGGGGTCTTAATGATATAACGATCAAGAATCATTATCCCCTACCCCTCCTCTCCTCGGCCTTCGAACCACTCCAGGGAGCCACCATTTTTTCCAAACTGGACCTTCGGAATGCCGACCACCTGGTTTGGATACGCGAAGGAGATGAGTGGAAGACAGCCTTTAATACAGCCAGTAGACATTATGAGTACCAGGTCATGCCGTTTGGACTCACCAACGCCCCCCGCTGTTTTTTAGGCTCTGGTAAACGATGTACTCCGGGACATGCTAAACCGTTTCATGTTCGTTTACCTTAACGACATCCTGTTTTTTCCCCGGTCTGCCCAAGAACACGTTCTTCATGTCAGACAAGTCCTTCAGCATCTCCTGGAGAACCAATTGTTTGTGAAGGCCGAGAAATGTGAGTTTCACCGCTCAACGATCTCCTTTCTAGGATATGTCATCGCTGATGGAAATGTCCAAATGGATCAGGAAAAAGTGAAAGCGATGGTGGAGTGGCCTCAGCCTATGTCCAGGGTGCAGTTGCAACGTTTCCTGGGGTTCGCTAATTTCTACCGCCGTTTCATTCGGGGCTACAGCACTCCAGCGACCCCCCTCTCGGCACTCACCTCCCCAAAAGTACCGTTCACATGGTCTCCAGCGGTTGACAAAGCCTTTGTGGACCTGAAACATTGGTTCACCACAGCCCCCATCCTCGTCCATCCGGATCCATCCCGTCAATTTGTGGTAGAGGTTGATGCTTCTGATGTTGGAGTGGGGGCCATCCTGTCCGGCAGAGAGGAACTATGACGTTGGCAACAGAGAACTCCTGGCTGTCAAGTTTGCGCTGGAGGAGTGGAGGCATTGGCTGGAAGGAGCAGAACAGCTCTTTGTGGTCTGGACGACCATAAAAATGTGGAATATCTCAGTACAGCCAAGCGCCTTAACTCCAGGCAGGCCCGGTGGGCTTTATTGTTCACCAGATTTAACTTCACCATTTTCTACCGCCCAGGGTACAAAAACGTGAAGCCAGACGCCCTCTCCTGCATATACAGTTCCTCTGCCACAACCTCGGTCTCCGAAACCATTCTTCCGCCCAATGTTCCCAGCCAGAACCTGAAGGGGGCCCAGCTAACCGGTTATTTGTTCCTAACTCAATCTGGTCCCGGGTCCTGGAATGGGCTCATTCCTCAAGGCTGACCTGTCATCCAGGTTCCCGTCGTACCCTAGCCTTCATCCGACAATGTTTCTGGTGGCCCACAGTGGTTCCTGACATTTCTGCATTCGTCACCGCGTGCTCAGATCAAGACTCTACGGCAAGCTTCTTTTAAACCACTACCTGTCCCTCATCGTCCCTGGTCCATATATCTCTCTGGACTTTGTCACTGGGCTCCCTCCGTCTGATGGCAACACTGTTACTCTGATGGTTGTGGATCGATTCTCCAAGGCCGCCCATTTCATCCCTACCCCCAAACTACCCTCTGCCAAGGAGACGACCCAGCTTATGGTGCAGCACATCTTCCGGATCCATGGACTCACGGTGGACATGGTCTCCGACCGGGGTCCTCAGTTCTCGTCTCAGTTCTGGAAGGCGTTCTGCACCCTTATTGGGTCGTTGGCCAGCCTGTCCTCCAGATTTCATCCCCAATTTAACGGCCAGTCGGAGCGAGCCAACCAGGACCTAGAAACCACCCTGAGATGCCTGGTCTCAACCAACCCCACTACCTGGAGCCGATAACTGGTCTGGGTGGAGTATGCCTGGAACACCCAGTTCGGCCACAGGACTCTCTCCTTTTGAGTGCTCTTTGGGGTATCAACCTCCACTCTTCCCGGAACAAGAGCAGGAGATCAGCGTACCCTCGGCCCAGATGTTTGTCCGCCGCTGTCGACGTACCTGTAAAAGAGCTCAGGCGGTACCCTCCCCGTACCCTCCTTATTCACCCTACCTTCCTTGTGTCTAGGATTAAGCCTGTGTCTCACAGTCCTTTGTCTTCTGTTTCTAGGCTCATCCCTCCCCCTGGGTCATCGATGGCCAGCCAGCGTATACGGTGTGACGCCTCCTGAGGGTTCGACCACGGGGCAGGGTTTTGGGAGGGTTATTTTTCTGGCACCACTCCGTCAGGGCCCTCACCACCTACCTGTTGGCTGTCTTGTCATTGTTGGTAATCAGGCCTACTACTGTTGTGTTGACTGCGAACTTGATGATTGACTGCGTGCGTGGCCACGCAGTCATGGGCGAACAGGGAGTACAGGAGACCAGGGACGATAAGGGACAGGTAGTGGTTTAAAAGAAGCTTGCCGTAGAGTCTTGATCTGAGCACGCGGTGACGAATGAGCATGCACCCTTGTGGGGCCCCTGTGTTGAGGATCAGCGTAGTGGAGGTATTGTTTCCTACCTTCACTACATGGGGGCGGCCCGTCAGCAAGTCCAGAACACAGTTGCACAGGTCGGGGTTCAGACCCAGGGCGCGAGCTTAATGATGAGCTTGGAGGGTACTATAGTGTTGAAGGCTGAGCTTTAGTCAATAAACAGCATTCTTACATTGCTATTCCTCTTGTCCAGATAGGGAAATGTGCAGTGTGACTGTGACTTTTTGTGAACGGGTGGTGTACCTAATAAACTGTCCGGTGAGTGCATGTGGACACCCATATGTTGTTGAGGTTTGAGAAAGTGTTTGCAATTGTTTGAGAGGGTGTGAATGTGGGGGACTGTGTCTTTGTGTGTGTGTGTTTGTGCGTGCGTACGTTTGTGTGCTGGTATGTATGTGGGTAAGTGGGTAAAATGAGTTTGTGAGAAAGAGTATGCGTCTGTCACTGCATATTGTGCTGGTTTGACTATATGTGAACACTATGTGCACACACTTACACTATATATACAATAGTATGTGGACACCCCTTCTAATGAATGGATTTGGATATTTCAGCCAGGTATATAAAATTGAGCACACAGCCATGCAATCTCCATAGACAAACATTAGCTGTAGAATGGCCTTACTGAAGAGCTCAGTGACTTTCAACATGGCACCGTCATAGGATGCCACCTATCCAACAAGTCAGTTCGTCAAATTTCTGCCCTGCTGTTATAGCAGCAAATGGGGGACCAACTCCGTATTAAGGCCCATGATTTTGGAATGAGATGTTCGACAAGCAGGTGTCCACATACTTTTGGTCATGTAGTGTAAGTCCATGTATGTTTTTCTACCATAGTTGGCCTACCGGTGTATAAACTGGTTCTCCTCCAGGTATTGGCATCCCTGTGCGATATCTCTGGCCACGTTGAGCAGGTCCACCATGGAGAGACTAGAGGGGTGCTCCTATAGAGACATACCAGACAGAGAGGGAGAGATCAGACTCATACATATAGAGAGACAGATAGAGAGATACAGACAGGTGGGCAGATAGACAGACGGATGTACTGAAGAGCAGAGCAGCCAAACACTTTTGTTGTTCTTCTGTTAGCTTTCAGACTGAAATATTTTAGTCTACTCAATAAAATACCCCTACACTCAAGGTTATTGAGGGGTTCTTTGTCAGTGGTGAAGAAAACAGCATACATTTGAAGCTGGTCCATGCTGGTCTATTTTTTATTTATTTTATTTATATCACATTTTTTTGACCAGGTAGGCTAGTGGAGAACAAGTTCTCATTTACAACTGCGACCTGGCCAAGATAAAGCAAAGCAGTTCGGCACATACAACAACACAGAGTTACACATGGAGTAAACAAACATACAGTCAATAATATAGTAGGAAAAAAAGTATACAGTCGTGGCCAAAAGCAAGCATTTCATAAGTGTCAAAAGCTTTTATTGACAATTACATGAAGTTGATGCAAAGAGTCAATATTGCTGTCAATTAACTTCTGGGCCACACCATGACTGATGGCAGCCCATTCTTGCATAATCAATGCTTGAAGTTTGTCAGAATTTGTTGGTTTTTGTTTGTCCACCCGCCTCTTGAGGATTGACCACAAGTTCTCAATGGGATTAAGGTCTGGGGAGTTTCCTGGCCATGGACCCAAAATATCGATGTTTTGTTCCCCGAGCCACTTAGTTATCACTTTTGCCTTATGGCAAGGTGCTCCATCGTCCCTGATGTTTTTCCTGTAGAGAAGTGGCTTCTTTGCTGCCCTTCTTGACACCAGGCCATCCTCCAAAAGTCTTTGCATCTGCACGCACAGTGAGGCGATCACACCTGCCTGCTACCATTCCCGAGCAAGCTCTGTACTGGTGGTGCCCCGATCCCGCAGCTAAATCAACTTTAGGGGACGGTCCTGGCACTTGCTGGACTTTCTTGGGCGTGCTGAAGCCTTCTTCACAACAATTGAACCGCTCTCATTGAAGTTCTTGATGATCCGATAAATGGTTGATTTAGGTGCAATCTTACTGGCAGCAATATCCTTGCCTGTGAAGCCCTTTTTGTGCAAAGCAATGATGACGGCACGTGTTCTTACAGGTAACCATGATTGACAGAGGAAGAACAATGATTCCAAGCACACCCTCATTTTGAAGCTTCCAGTCTGTTATTCGAACTCAATCAGCATGACAGAGTGATCTCCAGCCTTGTCCTCGTCAACACTCACACCTGTGTTAACTTCTACCGAGTCAGAAACCCGGATCCGGGAGCACCCCCACCCCCCACCAGTAAAAAAGCTGAATAGCATAGCTAGCATAGCGTCACAAGTAAATAGTAGCATCTAAATATCATTCAATCACAAGTCCAAGATACCAGATGAAAGATCCCCTTCTTGTGAATCCAGCAATCATTTCTGATTTTTAAAATGTTTTACAGGGAAGACACAATATGTAAATCTATTAGCTAACCACGTTAGCAAAAGACACCATTTTTCTTTGTCCACCATTTTTTCTCTCCACCAGTAGCTATCACCAATTCGGCCAAATAAAGATATTGATAGCCACTAACCAAGAAAAACCTCATCAGATGACAGTCTGATAACATATTTATTGTATAGGATAGTTTTTGTTAGAAAAATGTGCATATTTCAGGTAGAAATCATAGTTTACAATTGCACCCACCATCACAACTCGACTAGAATAAATACAGAGAGCAACGTGTATTACCAATTTACTCATCAAAAACATTTCATAAAAATAGACAAAGCATAGCAATGGAAAGACACAGATCTTGTGAATTCAGACAATATTTCAGATTTTCTAAGCGTTTTACAGCGAAAACACAATAAATCGTTATATTAGCATACCACATGTGCAAACGTTACCCCAGCATGAATCCAAGGCAACGGGAGCGATAACGTTATGATCACCAAAATATATAAATTTTTTCACTAACCTTCTCAGAATTCTTCCGATGACACTCCTGTAACATCATATTACAACATACATATAGAGTTTGTTCGAAAATGTGCATATTTAGCCACAAAAAAACGTGGTTATACAATGAGAATAGTAGCAAAACTGGCCTGAAAATGTCGGGCGCTATCTTTGAGAGTGATCTAGTCTAATCGATAGCTAATCATAAACTTGACAAAAAAATACAGGGTTGACAGGAATCGAAAGACAAATTAGTTGTTAATGCAATCGCTGACTTACATTTCAAAATTATCCTTACTGTGCAATACCGGGTCCGCCAAGCGAAGCTACACATAACAAAATGGCGATATATGCGTTTAAAAATTTTCAAACAGAACAGCGATTTATCATCATAAATAGTTTTTGTGAGCTGTTCTTCCATCAGAATCTTGGCCAATGTATCCTTTTCCGGTCTAATCGTCTTTTGGTCGAAAGATGTCCTCTTGTCCCGTCGAAATGGCCAATAACGTTCGGTATGTACAGGAAACGTGCCCAGCTCATGGAAGGGTGTCACAAATAAATGCCTCAAAATCGCACTAAACGGATATAAATTGCTATAAACGGTTTAAATTAACTACCTTATGATGTTTTTAACACCTATAACAAGTAAAAACATGACCGCCGATATATTACTGGCTAAACCAAGGCTTGGAAAGAGGTCGGTCCAACGTCCTTCTCGCGTCGAGCGCAGGGTCCAAAGGAAAGCTACTTCCGGTCTTTTGTGTTTTATACGGGCCCTGATTGCGCAATCGACTCCATTCAATTGTCACCACTTACTGACATCTAGAGGAAGGTGTAGGCATGTGTTTGTATCCTCATAGCATTCACGGGACATTAAAACTGACCTGGGACCAGAGGCCAAGATTTCTGAAATCTCACTCCCTGTCAGGAAAAGTGCTGTAGATAGAGTTCTGTTCCACTCAGAGACATAATTCCAACGGTTATAGAAACTAGAGAGTGTTTTCTATCCAATAATAACAATAATATGCATATTGTACGAGCAAGAATTGACTACTAGGCAGTTTAATTTGGCAATGTCAAAAAAAATAAGTGCTCAGCACCCCTATTATGACAAAAGATTAACGAGCGAATCACTGACATGATGTCAGCTGGTCCTTTTGTGGCAGGGCTGAAATGCAGTGGAAATGTGTTTTGGGATTCAGTTCATTTGCATGGCAAAGAGGGACTTTGCAATTAATTGCAATTCATCTGATCACTCTTCATAACATTCTGGAGTATATGCAAATTGCCATCATACAAAATGAGGCAGCAGACTTTGTGAAAATGTATATTTGTGTCATTCTCAAAACTTGGCCACGACTGTATATACAGTGTGTGCAAATGAGGTAAGATAAGGGAGGTAAGGCAATAAAGTAGGCCATAGTGGCGAGGTAATTACAATATAGCAAATTAAACAATGGAGTGATAAATGTGCAGAAGATGAATGTGCAAGTAGAGGTACTGGGGTGCAAAGAAGCAAAATAAATAAATAAATAAATACAGTATGGGGATGAAGTAGTTAGATGGGCTGCTCTGACAGCTGGTGCTTGAAGTTAGTGAGGGACATAAGAGTCTCCGGCTTCAGCGATTTTTGCAGTTCGTTCCAGTCATTGGCAGCAGAGAACTGGAAGGAAAGGCGGCCAAAGGAGGAATTTGCTTGGGGGTGACCAGTGAAATATACCTGCTGGAGCGCGTGCTGCGGGTGGGCTGCTATGGTGACCAGTGAACTGAGATAAGGGGTTTACCTAGCAAAGACTTGTAGATGACCTGGAGCCAGTGTGTTTGGCGACGAGTATGAAGCGAGGGCCAGCCAACGAGAGCGTACAGGTCGCAGTGGTGGGTAGTATATGGGGCTTTGGTGACAAAACAGATGGCACTGTGATAGACTGCATCCAATTTGTTGAGTAGAGTGTTGGAGGCAATTTTGTAAATGACATCGCCAAAGTCGAGGATCAGTAGGATAGTCAGTTTTACGAGGGTATGTTTGGCAGCATTAGTGAAGGATGCTTTGTTGTGAAATAGGAAGCCAATTCTAGATTTAATTTTGGATTGGAGATGCTTAATGTGGGTCTGGAAGGAGAGTTTACAGTCTAACCAGACACCTAGGTATTTGTAGTTGTCCACATATTCTAGTTCAGAACTGTCCAGAGTAGTGATGCTGAACGGGCGGGCAGGTGCGGGCAGCGATCAGTTGAAGAGCATGCATTTAGTTTTACTTGCATTTAAGAGCAGTTGGAGGCCACGGAAGGAGAGTTGCATGGCATTGAAGCTCGTCTGGAGGTTAGTTAGCACAGTGTCCAAAGAAGGGCCAGAAGTATACAGAATGCGTCTATGCTGGTCCATGCTGTTCTATGCTTGTCTGGCCGACCAGCATGGTCTAGCTGGTTATGCTGGCAGACCAGCATGGTTAAGCTGGTCAAGCTGGTCTGACCAGCATGGTCTAGCTGGTTATTCTGGCAGACCAGCCATCGTTGTGTTTTCACTGGTGACCAGCCTTCGCTGTGTTTTCGCTGGTGACCAGTCTTCGCTGTGTTTCCGCTGGTGACAAGACTTTGTTGTGTTTTTGATGGTGGCCAGCCTTCGTTGTGTTTTGGACACTTGTGACCATAATAAGTCATACTATGCTGGCTTGCAAAGTGATGTTTTATTACTATTGGAATCCAGCCAGAGTTGATTCTGACAATCTGCATCCAGAATGACTGCCAGGGTTAGAAATATGAATAAATGAGAATACCTAAACCATCGAAACTGTAACAACTGTAGTGGGTAATATTTATCACACAGTATATGATGTTATATATGCATATCTCACATTCGACCCATAATAAGACTATGTCATTTGTATGTTAACAAAGTCTATTAACATTTTTATTTTGGCCTCCCGAGTGGCGTAGCGGTCTAAGGCACTGCATTGTAGTGTGGCGGCGTCACAACCGGTTGTGACCGGGAGTCCCATAGGGCGGCGCAAAATTGGCCCAGCGTCGTCCAGGTTAGTGGAAGGTTTGGCTGGGGGGGCTTTACTTGGCTCATTGCGCTCCAGCAACTCCTTGTGGCGGGCTGGGCACCTGCAAGCTGACTTGGTCATCAGTTTAACTGTGTTTCCTCTGACACATTGGTGTGGCTGGCTTCTGGGTTAAGCGAGCGGGTGTTAAGAAGTGCGGCTTGGCAGGTCATGTTTCGGAGGACGCATGACTCAACCATCGCCTCTCCCGAGCCCATTGGGGAGTTGCAGCGCTGACACAAGATTGTAATTGGAAAGCAATTGGATATCCCGACATTTTGGAGAAAAAGGGGGGTAAAAAAAGATAAACAGTACCAGTCAAAAGTTTGAACACACCTATTCATTCAAGGGTTTTTCTTTATTTTTACTATTTTCTAAATTGTAGAATAATAGTATAGACTGCGACCTGGACAACACTATGAAATAACACAAATGGAATCATTTAGTAACCAAAAAAGTGTTGGCACTGTGATAGGATGGCACTGTGATAGACTACACCCAGTTTGCTGAGTAGAGTGTTGGGAGCTATTTTGTAAATGACATCGCCGAAGTCAAGGATCGGTAGGATAGTCAGTTTTACGAGGGTATGTTTGGCAACATGAGTGAAGGAGGCTTTGTTGCAGAATAGGAAGCCGATTCTAGATTTAATTTTGGATTGGAGATGCTTAATGTGAGTCTGGAAGGATAGTTTACAGTCTAACCAGACACCTAGGTATTTGTAGTTGTCCACATATTCTAGGTCAGAACCGTCCAGAGTAGTTATGCTAGTCGGGCGGGAGAGTGCAGGCAGCAATTAGTTGAAGAGCATGCCCTTAGTTTTACTAGCATTTAAAAGCAGTTGGAGGCCACGGAAGGAGTGTTGTATGGCATTGAAGCCCGTCTGGAGGTTAGTTAGCACAGTGCCTAAAGAAGGGCCAGATGTATACAGAATGGTGTCATCTGCATAGAGGTGGATCAGAGAATCACCAGCAGCAAGAGCGACATCATTGATATACACTGCTCAAAAAAATTAAGGGAACACTAAAATAACACATCCTAGATCTGAATGAATTAAATATTCTTATTAAATACTTTTTTCTTTACATAGTTGAATGTGCTGACAACAAAATCACACAAAAATGATCAATGGAAATCAAATGTATCAACCCATGGAGGTCTGGATTTGGAGTCACACTCAAAATTAAAGTGGAAAACCACACTACAGGCTGATCCAACTTTGATGTAATGTCCTTAGAACAAGTCAAAATGAGGCTCAG